>NW_027185782.1:5133867-5180779 GCF_028583685.1 Petaurus breviceps papuanus | reverse complement strand
GAGAGAGAGAGAGAGAGAGAGAGAGAGAGAGAGATAATATATGAAAATAGATGAATGTCTTTGAGGGGGGACTCTTATTCTGACAGGAGATTCGGTCTGGCTGCCACAGCCGGGTTAAGTGCCACGACTGGGGCTCAACCAAAAGAGACACACATACAAATATGTCCATTACCCCCAACCCCACCCCCACCCCAGAGTAAAGCCACCCTGAAACCCTGGGCTCCTGCTGCTGTGCTCCACACCCACAAATTGAGAGGAAGAAGAGAATGACTATTCCACAAAATACGAGACCTGAAAATATCCAACAACACCGGTCACCACACTCCCAAACAAGATCCCCTAAAAGTCACCTCTTTTTCAAAGACCCAGATCTCAATTTGACCATTTTAAAGTCGCGCCTTTCAACGTAATACTATCGGCTTTTCCCTACATCCAACTCAAGCACTATCTCCTCCCTAGCCTGGGAGGAAGAGTGAAACGCGTGTGATGGAGGAAAAGGAGGAAGCAGGCAGCAGGAAAGATTAAAAGCCTTTAATAACTTTCAGAAACAATTAATAGTTGTTCTCCATCCTGCTTTTCCCGTTTGCATCCACCCCTACACAAGATAAAATTTTCCCAAAAACTTTCGTCCCTTCCACTGCGGATCCGATCTCAAACTTGGGGGGGGGGGGAGAATACTTCACGTAAAGCGGAAGAAGCTTACAGAAATTTAACTCCTTGATTCTTACTTTTTTTTTTCCACGACCCCTACCTCCGTCCACCCCACTCCCCCAGCAAAACTTGGAAACAAGTTATTTTCCAGAAGAGGGGAGAAAGGGGGGGGGGGAACCACTGTCCCCGACTAATATGTGTGGTGTTGCAAGCTTAATTCAAGACTTTTCTCAATCGAGAGATAGCCCCGGTTAACCGGTTTATTATAGGTACTTTCAGTTTCCTACATGGGAGGGGGAGGGGGCAGAACACATCAATTCCAATACATTTCTCTAGTAACTTCTACCCTTCTTCCACCACCCCCTTCCACTGCACCCCACCACCACGCCCCTCTCCACCACCACCACCCCCCAAAAAAACCCATAAGTTTTAATACGGACCTTACCCCACGAAGACACTAAAATGCAGTTCAAGACAGGTTTGGGCGGTTTGGATTCTTTTTTTTTTTTTAACGGGTACGTTCTCCGGCTTTCCCCCAGCCACCACCACCACCCCCAACTTTCCCTCAGGCGGGGATCCCTCTAATCCTCTTCTCCGCCGCTCCTCCCGATGCCAAATAATGCGCTTCTTACACATGGAGCCGCGGCGTCACTACCCTGAACATGCGCACCAGGGTCAGCACACACAGTCCATTACTACCCCCAAAACACAGGGGAGCTCTTAAAGGCAAAACACCAAGGCCAGACCAGGAAAAGCGCTGCTGCGCCTAGGAGCATGCGGTCAGGACAAGTAGCTTCCAGCAGTGGGTGGCTCTTCCACCCCCACCTCACTCTACCTCCCACAATCCCCCCCACCCTTTAACGTGTCTCTGCAGGATACCAAGGAGCTATCCTCACTCCCGACTCCAAGAGGTGAGTTCAAAGGAATTACCAGTAGGTAAGACACAAGGAGCTAGAAAGCCCATAGCAAGATGGAGAAGGAACTTTGAGACTTCTTTTAGATCCCCTTCCTCTTCCTCGGGGGCACACAGAATTCACGCTGTGGCCAGGAATTCACGCTATGGCGCCACCCTGCACAGCCCATTACTTTTATTTTTTGTCGTTCCGTTTTTGAGAAATTTTTTTAACATAAAATCTCTGCCCCAAATATGTAAGAAATAGCATTGATGAATGTTGGCAATATTACTATTACTTGGGGTTTTAACTGGTTCCAGAGAACTAGAATACATTTTTAGGCACATTGATAGTAGCAGCAAACATTTAGTAAAGCTTAAGATATGTTGAGTACTACGATGGACACAGGGGATTCAAAGCTTGCATAAAATATGGTCCCTGCTCCCGAGGGGCAAAATATTGTAAGCCACATTCGAGCATGGTCTGGTCAATTATTTCTGCTATCTCTCCCCATCCCACCCCCAGAGCTCACCACAGAGGTATTTTAATAAATATTTGCTGAATAAATGGTTTTCCTGCAACCTGAAGTATATTGAAATACCTATTTCACGTTTACAGAACATAATTATTCACTTTAAAAGAACAACCTACTTGTTGAGAAAGAGAATTATCATTTACAATACTGAAATAAAAGTCACGGGGGGGGGGGGACATTTCCAGTCCTCCTGATCTATATCTTGTCACTAGACCCAGATGTCTCCACAGAGGAGAAAGTGAGGCTGCTGACTTTGTACCTATCTCACTTAAATTCGATTCACTTGCAAATCATGGCATCACCTTCTGATGTCACTGTCCACTTCGATAATGCAGGACAAACAACAAAAATCAACAGGAAGTAGTAGATAGTATGTGACCTCTCCTCTGTCCCACTCCCTAAGTCACTTCTCTTGCCTTGGGCAACTTTCCTAGGGCTTATCTAAGCAGCCAGCCTTCCCCACACACTGGTGAGATCCAACTCTTTTGCACTAGTGCACAATATGTAAATAAAACCTTTTTCAAAAGATAAGCTTAAGAATAATTTTCTGTAATAAACTGCAGTGCCTGGAAGGCACTAAGAGCTTAATAAATAATAATAATAATTTAAGTACTTTATCTATTTGCAAGGCCTCTGAGGTCCCTTCCCCCTCTAATATTCTATGATATTCCTGAGCCATGACAAAATCACAGAAAACAAAACTTACTGATAGAAGTTTAAAGCAGAGCAGTATCAAGGAAAGAACCCTAGACTTGACAAATTCTGCCCTAACATCCTCTGCTGGAGTTCCATCTCTCTAGTTTGTTGTGATCTTAGGTATATATGTTACTTAACATCTGTTTCCTCATTATAAAATTGGGGGGAGGGGGAGGTTGAACTAAATCATTTCTAAAATACCTTCCAGGTCTCAAATTCTGTGGTTTGAAATTTATCCATATTAGAAATTATAGGGGCGGCCAAGTGGCGCAGTGAGTAAGAGCACCGGCCCCAGAGTAGGGAGACCTGGGATCGAATCAGGGCTCAGATATTTAGCACCACACCCAGAAATAACTGGCCGTGTAACCTTGAGCAAGTTACTTAACCCCAACTGCTCTAAAAAAAAAAAAAAAAGAAATTATAGGGCGGCTAGGTGGCACAGTGAATAAAGAGCCAGCCCCAGAGTTGGGAGGACCTGAGTTCGGTTCCAGCCTCAGACACTTAACACACACGCACCAAAAAAAAAAAAAAAACTAGCTGTGTAACCGTGGGCAAGTTACTTAACCCCAATTGCCCTCCAAAAGGCCAAAAAAAAAAAAAAAAAACAATATTAAAGATCCTCAAGTTCTCTACCGTCCTTAAGTTTTTAAAAAACTCAATAAAAAAGAAACACCCACAAAATGTCAATTAAGTTGTTACTGTTGTAACCTCTACTAAAAGATCTCTTTAAAAAAAAAGATCTTTAGTGAAAGGGAGTCAGCCTACTGTCCAGGTCAAGCCATTCCACTTTTAGATACCGCAGAATGTTGAGAAGTTGCCGAAATCTACAGCTTCCATCCGATGCCTCTTAGCTGTGTCTTCAGGTCACAAAAAACAGATCTAATCCCTTGCTCCTAGACAACCCTTTCCAACTACATGAAGATAGATATCAAGTCTTTCCTCTTCCTCCCCCCAAGTCTTATCCAAGCTAAAACGTCATCAGTCACTTAAGTGATCTCTGATGAGGTATGGGGCTCTGGGAGCCCCCTCGAGCTCTCCATGAATCCTTGAGGTGTAATACAGGTTCTGGGAACCTCCCTTGGACTTTGGATTAAATTGTCTTATTTGATGAGGCATTTGCATGAGGCAAGTCTGTTACTAGACTTCCCACTCTCTATTACTAGACTTCCCACACTCGAGCCTACCAAAGTGTCCATCCACCCTTTAACTGGCCTAGTCCACCATTGTTTGTGGTCTCCAGGTGGCCTCCCACCCTTAATCACTCATTGACCTCATTAACTCCTCCTGAAGACCCTCCCCTAGACCACCCCTAGATTCCTCCCATAACGTTCTATATATAAAATTCCATCCTGTCTTCATGTTTGTGAGAGCGCCATACAATAGGGAGAGCCCCACAGAATGACCTAGCACAGGCTTACTGTGACTGTCCAGTGGAAGCGAATTTTTAATAAACTTTACTTTTCTTTGGCTGAGAGAAGACTTGAGTCGAATTCCTTTGGCAGGTGTGTTGGTATTTTGGGGTATCCAGAGCAACTCTAACGCTCTTTATGGGTAACCTCTTCAATCTCCACAGAACATGGTCTCCATTGTCTCCTCCATTATCCTAGCCACCCTCTTCAATATATATCCCCAAACTCTCAGGAGCTTCTGCTGGTCTAATATGGTGCAATATCTCCTCCTTCCCCCTATTTAAAGGAAATGTAAGCTAGAGGAAAAATAAAAATAAGGATTTTTTTTAACAATGATGAGAAACCTAAGAAAAGAAATCCTAAGGCCCACCCTCCAAATACCTTGGGGAATTCCTGCCGTCCCTCTCCAGTTACCTCTCAATCTGCCCCTGGGGTGAGCAACATGGCACCTTGGAGGGAGAGAGGGGGAAAAAAAAAACTCATCACATTAATCCCAAGCAAGCAAACTACATTTTTGTCTGTATGATCGAATAACAATGACGATTTCTAATTCTATAACATTTTAAGTTTTGCACTATGCTTTTCCTGTAATACTCTATGAGGTAGATAAGGTATTATCCACATTTTACAGAGGAAGTAATTGAGATACAGAGAAATTCAATGATTTGTTCAAGGTCATTGAACAAGGAGGTGGGAGTACAGCATACTATATAACAGAAAAAGCACTACTGTTGGGAGTTGGGAGACCTAAATTCAAATTTCAGCTAAAAGCTGAATGACCCTATACAAGTCACTTTAACTTTGCTATGCCTCAGGTTCTTTACATGCCAAATGGAAATAATATGTGCACTATCTACTTGCACACATCATTGCTGAGGGCAAAGCTAGTTATAAAACTGTGTAGTTATATAAAAATATTAGTTGTTATTCTATGTGTAAAAGCTGGGATTCAAAAACATATCCCTCTGATTCTAACTTTAGTACTCTTTATTATATTGCCTCTTTAGAATAAGAAGGAAGTTTAAACTATAATTGACAAGAGTTAATATGTCTGTGTGTACCCCCCTTATTGTGAAAACGGGTTTTCTTTTCTGAGAAGTACAGCTTTGAGTAAAAGATTTTTTAAAATAATATGAACAAAGTCTTCTGAAAACCTTTCAGGAAGGGGAAAGGGACGGGAAAGAATATCCAACATGGTTTTGTAGCAACAATATTTCAAGGAGGTACCCAAAGCCAAGGCCAAATCAAATCATGTTCTGGTTTATCAGAAAAATAGTAGTCTTTTCCCATGCTTGCCAGCATTAAAATACATAATTCTCCTCAAGAGCTAATGCACTAGGATCCACAGACAGCTTCTTTCATAAATGAGATCACTTTTCTACAATATAGCTCCTTCATCAGGAGGTTCCAGAAAGGCAATTTTGATAAAGTTTTAGGCTGTCAAAAATCAGCAGTTTATAACAATCTCTGAACTGCCCCCTCACTATATTTAATGTAGTAACACACTGAACTCTTGTGAAAGAGGCATTCCACAAGCTAAAAAATGATACAAAATACAGCAATGACACTACCTTGGCACTCCACCCCCATCCTCCCAACCTAGATTTGTCCATTTCAATTGATACTGCAAGCAGGTCACACATTTCAACTAAAAAAATCCTTACTCTCTCAAACACAGGTGGTTTGAGAAAGAAAACCAAGAAGTTCTCTTAAGTTTAAAAACCTTGAGTTAAAAGAAAGTATCTTGCAGTTGTCACTACATACAATTCTCCGCTTTTTGAACCCTTAACACTGGTGTTTGTTTCCAAATCTGTTTAACACTCCAAATTGTTAATCAGATGATGTATGTTACAGCAATGGAAGCAAAATATTACCTCACTGTTCCTCACCTGGGCCTTGATTAATGCCAACTTAATTAAATACAAACAGAGCAAAGTGTGGTCAGATGGGAGACCCTGAACTTGAGACAGATGTAAGGATTCCTGAGTCTAAGCTGGCAAACCATAGGAGTATCACTAAGGTGACACTGTTCTACAGAGGAAGGCAGCAGCTGCACTATATTAATGACACA
This sequence comes from Petaurus breviceps papuanus, assembly GCF_028583685.1. NCBI lineage: Eukaryota > Metazoa > Chordata > Mammalia > Diprotodontia > Petauridae > Petaurus > Petaurus breviceps. Next base: position 5,174,524 of record NW_027185782.1, on the reverse strand, counting down.
CCCCTGTGGACTTGGTACATGGATTGGCAATAGATGAGCTTCTCCAGAGGGAACTGCCACCCACATACACATATATACATATATATGTATGTGTGTATGTATGTATGTATGTATGTACACACACATGCCAGTTTTTCCAGTTGGGGAAATGAGACAGTTGTTTTAAGGCTTGTTTTTTGTAATGGAGGAGCAGAGGGAAATATAGGCAGGCCAATAATAAGCAAATATGAAGCTGATAAAAAGGTCAGTAAGGTTTGAGACTCTGAATGTTCAGGTAAAATAGGTATCTGGCAGGGAGTGGTTTCACTATTGAGTGCCTTTTTGTAACTGACTTCGATTTAACAGCAAATACTTTCAATTTTGATGATTATGAAATATGATGCAACCAGATTCTGAAGGTGAAGATTTTCTAACTGAAGTGACTACGATAGCTTGTGTCATGTTTTTCTCAAATGCTTCCTGAATTGAGACCTTTTCCTAATTCCAAAAAACAAATCAGTCAATTAATACTTAGAAGCCCTCTTGATATATGGTATTTATAACATCACACTAATAGATTTTATAAATACTTAATTTAATTGTTCTACCATTTATGACCTAATTCTAATACATATGATACAGAGGAAACCCTCAGTGTTTTTACTCAAATAAAATGTAAGCTTGAAGGCCCCAGAAGAGACTTGCTTTTTTCTCTGCATCCTCAGAGGCTAACATATATAGGTAATCACTGAATAAATCCTTGTTGAATTGAATTCTTTCCACTCAGCTCAAGTTATGGTAGGTCTCCATCAACTCAGAATATCGGATTAAATCCCGAGATTATAGGTGTTTCAAAATTGGCTTTCTTACTGATGTTCTGAGAAGTAAGCCACAATATTCATGAATAACTGGCCAGGATTGATCTAAAGAAAGTAGTGTGGCATATAATTTGGAGTTAGAAGCCCTAGATCTACTGCTTACTGTTTGTGTCATCTTAGAAACCTCTCTGGGACTCAGTTTCCACATCTCTAAAATGAGGGGTTTAATTAAACAAGGACTTTTATCATCTCTTTTAGCTCTAAACTTTATGATCCTACCATTCATTTTAGGTTAGCCTCCTAAGACAAGCAAAAAAACCTTTGTTGAGTTTTTATTATTGTTCTTGTTTTCCCCAATTCTACTGATCTATTGGCAAACCTATGAGTTTTTTAAACTATCTTTTAAAACTAAAACCAAACTATCATTAACAACCCTTAACATTTTCCATGCTATATATTAATTCATTCTTCTAAAGCAGTGATGTCAAACTCAAATAGATACAAAGCCCTGAGGCCCACATAGTGAATTAGAAAACCACAAATTAATGTTATCTATGCTGTACTGTTATTTTTAAAAATTGTGCTAAACATTTCCAAATTACGTTTTAATCTGGCTCCTGTAACACATGGGAGTTTTGCTACAGCTTGAGCAAGTTTGACCACTCTTTTTAAAGTCTAAAGAGTACTGCATAGTAGTTGTATCTATATATAGTGAGGAGTACTACCACTATAATCCAATGGGAGGACTTCTAGATATACATCTAGTGAGGGAAAAATACAATTAGAGGGCTGAATGGATGAGAAAGAGAAAAAACAATGAAATTACTTACGTATAACTTTTACCTTTTTTTCCAGTGACCATGGTCTAAAAATTATTTAAATACTAGCCCGGTTCTAGAAGAAAATAAAATTCTCCCAATGTGTTACAACAAAGCAAAGTTAATATCACTAAAAACTCTATGCTATTCTTACACAAAGGATGGAGGTTCTGGAGGAAAAGGAGAGAAAACCCAATATGGAAAAACAGCAAACATCTGTCTGTTTCTTTGTAGTGCTTAATGACATTTAACTACACTCCAGAACAATGTCTTTTCTGGACACAGTTCACCATTTCAATAGTATATCTTTAACTATACTGTTTTGAATACGTAATTCTGTTTTTAAATGCAAGTCATCTATATATTTAACATGTGAAGAAATCCTCCAGCTTAGACTCACTTTGGATTTAAGAACAGGGTAGAAGAACCCTCCTTTATGATACCCTCCTGTAAACACAAATAGTATACCAAAAGGGTTAAACAGAAACTGCTTAAAACCATTGTAGTGAACAGGAAATATATCTCCCACTGTCTTCATCTGCATGTGTCATTATTTGGCAAGGAACATCTCCTTTGTGTCTACATCTGTGGTAAAACCACCTACCTACATTCAGATCAAATTAAGTCTCTGAAAAGTTAGTCCTTGAGCCATGTTTTCTAGGTACTAGGGGATTTAAAAACAAAACCCAAAAATTTTGCCAAGGAAAATAACTTTCTTGGTATATTTAATCTTTAGTCCTCTTGAGTAAAGTTAGAAAGATTAAAGTTAGAAAAACTTTAGTAAAGAAGCAATGTGAGCTCTATCTTTAAAAGTGTACTAAGACATAAAAGTTCCTGTTTTTAAAGATTGATGACATACAACCTTCCCTTTCCTTCATTCCCTGAAATTTTTTGACTACAAATGTGGATAAAGCAAATGGCAATCTCTTCAACTATACAGCAGCTGAAAGAAAAGGGGGCAGGAGAGAAGTGGAAAGGGACTATCCTTGTATTGTGCTTCCAGATAGCATCTTATTCTCTTTCTCCCTTGGATTCCCTTCCTTCATTTTTAAAAAATATCTTGTTTTCAATTTTAGGATCCATGTTTGGCATCTTGCTATAGGTAGCGATCACAAACCCTCAACATCTTTAATCATAGGTTCTGTGACTAAAAGAATTGAATTACCTATTGACCCACCTTCTGGTAGTGATGAGCTGCTCTGAATTTAGCTAAGCTGATCTCAGATGACAGATCTACAGTCTGTCATCAATTCCATACTAGAAGCTTTTCCAGCTTGGTAAGACCTGCCAAAGTATGCATTCTACCACTAGAAACAGTTTTCCAGAGCCCAAAAATCACCTCTATGACATGATCACAGAACTGATTAAGGCATTACTAAAGCAATAACATCACAACCAGCTGACATTTATAATTCTTTAGAAGTATTAAAGAGCTTATATTTGTGTGTATATAAATTTATAATTTCATTTGATCCTTCCAACAGCCCTTTGAGCAAGGTAATCAAGCATTATTATTCCCATTTTAAAAGAAACAGAAATTGAGTCTCAAAGTGATTAAATGTGTCCAAAGTCAACAAATAATAAATGGCAAAACCAATACCTAAATGGGGATCTTTTGATTCAAAATTCAATGTTCTTTCTATACCATAACTGCCTCAACAGAAGACATAAAGAACTTTAAAAATCAACTGGAGGGAGGGTACATATAATCTTGGTAGAAAACATCTAGTCTAATGTCTTCATTTCACAGAAATAAACTGAGATCCTACACAGGTTATGATTTGCCCAACATCACAAAGCAAATAATGGCACAAATGGACCTAAAACCCAAATTGGTTAGCAATACCTTCTTTCATTTGGATGGATTAATTAGTAAGATCTATGTCTCACTTAAGAAAAACTGCTTTGGGAGGAGTTTGAAATCTTACTCTATTACAAATTTAGGTCAAAAGTCCTCTTTCCACAAGGACATCTTAAAGGGTGAAATAAAAAAGTCTGGAGCTTAAAAAAAAACGCAATTAAGAAATAAGGAAGTTTTGAAGTATAATAGTCTTAGGTGAATTCTGTTCAAATGAAGAACCCTTCAGACAGAACTCAGTTCAGAGGAACTGCCAGTTATTTACATATCATTTGTACTCCTTCCAGCTTTCTTTCTCTCAGGGGACTCTCAAAGCCAGGAACTAACATAATTCTTGCTCCCCTATGCTATGTCTAGAAGATCTTTGCTCTGCCACTACTCAACAACCACCACTTCTTTAAACTCCATGCCATCAAATATCACACTTGTCACTGTCATTTACAGACCCAAGATACTTTTCCCCACCTTCCTCAATTTCTCTGAACATGGTTTGTTTCATCCCATTCCCTGAATCCTCAAAACTGACATTAATGACAGGATTGGTCACACCTTAGAACTCACCATCAACTGATACTGCTTTTCCTAGCAGTCCTCAAATTCTGAAATCATCCCCTACCACCACCACCACCAGAATCTATGCTTCCACTTTCCCAAAGCTTATACTTTTTTTTTTTTGCCCTCAACATGATCTCTAATCGCTCAATCTCTTCCCCTGTTTTTAGACTCCATTCCCTCAGTTCTTGCATAACTTCTCTACCTTTGTAGTGCTAAGGTGGCATAGTGTAATGGACAGACTGATGAATTTGGGAATAAGGAATGCTCTACTTCAAGTCCTGACCCAGACACTTAATAGTTTAGCTGTGGGCTGCTGAGCAAGTCATTTAACTTCTCTGGGTCTCAGTTTCTTCACCTATAAAATAAGGGAGTTTGACTCAATGACCTCTGAGGTCCCATTCCAACTATAAAACTATGATCCTGTGAACCTATGGGTAACTACTTCAATGCTGTATATTCCCTTGCAATTCAACAGATTTAAATTAGCACTTAAAAATATCAATATAAAAGTAATACAGGCCCAGTCCTCAAAGAGCTTACATTTTATTAAAAGGATACAATATTTCAAAAGTAAATACTGAGTACTTAAAAAGTAAATACACAGCAATGGAAAGCCGGTGGGGGGATGCTGAGCCAACCCCTGGAAAAATTAGGAAAGGTCTATTTACAAAGAGAGTGCCTGAACTGAACCCTGAAAGGAGTCTGGAGTTCCAACATGCAGAGATCATAAGATCAAAAGATCATAGATTTAGAGCTGGAAGGAACCTTGAAAGCAATCAAATACAATCCCTATCATTTTACAAATGAGAAAACTGAGGCATGAAGTGGTTAAGTGACTTGCTAAGGATCACACTGCTAATTACTAAGTGTTTGAATAAGAGCTTGTACCTAGATATTCTTTATTCCAAGTTTAGTACTTTATCCAGATATGAATGACAGAAGGCACGGAGGAAGGAGAAAGAATGCTGTACACAGGAACAACAAGTAGGCCAATTTGGCTAGAATATATTATACCTCAGGGGGAATAACCTGTAATCAGCCTGGAAATATAAGCAAGAACCAGAGTGTGATGGCCTTTAAATGCCAGAGGAGTTTGTCTATTTTCTCCTAAAAGCAAAGGGAAGCCACTTGTAATGAGAATGTAAATTGGTAAGATCTTCCCTGCCCCTAGGCTAAAGTGCACCTGGAGCCTGGGGTGGGAGGCTTATTTTTCAGTAGATACTTCTTGATTGGCCAGTGAGTCAATAAGGTTGTTACATTCTTTGAGCCAGGAGAAGGCTATATAAGCCCTGATGTGTAGCTTTGTTTTGGGGCTCACTTTGAGAAGTGCTCTGTGATTTGATATGGATTATGGGCAGCCGTTGTCCAGAGCCCCCCCTCCCCCCCCTTTGAAAAACCCAGATGTTGATTTGGTATGGAAGTAATGGCTGGACAGTTTGGAAAGCTGTCTACTTGATCTGTTTCTGTCTTGATAATTCTGCCTGAGGTGAATGACCTCTTTCCCCTGAACTAGGTAAACGATATATATTTGACAGATTAAAGTAAGCTTGTTAACCCATTTTGAGTTGCTTTCCTTTATCAAAGCAGATCCAAGAACCTGTGTTGGCAGCAAACCCTGAGGATGCTTGGGGTGCTTGGCTGCCACACCACTGAAGCTCCTTAAACAGGGGAGTGACATGGTGAGAGATGTACTTTAAGAACATTATGTTGGCAGTTATGTAGAAGATGGAACTGGAAAGGAGACAGGATGGATGAATGGACACCAATTAAGAGATTATTGCAATAGCCTCGGGAAGAGGTAATGAGGACATGGGCAGTTCTCGATTTTTCTTTTTAGCCCCAGTGCTTAGCACAGTGTTTGCCACATGGTAAGTGCTTAATATATGCTTGCTGATTGACTGAACTAGGATGATGGCTATTTGAGCAGAAAGAAGAGGATGATGCAAAAAAATGGTGTGGAGGTAAAATCAGGAACACTTGGAAACATTTGATATGAAGTGTGAATGAGAATATAGAGTCAAAGATGACTCCTAAATTGTGAATCAGGGTGACTATAAGGATGGTAGTGCCCTTGACTGAGAAAAGGAAGTTAAGAATAGGGGAGGGTCTGGGGAAAAGACAACAAGTTTGGTTTTGGACAAATGAGTTTAGGATGACAACCAAATGGACATTCTATCAGCAGTTAGAGACTCTAGGCCAGAGCTCAGGGTATGAGGACTGAAAATATACAAAGAAAGGCAACCCTATAATTAATTATTAAGTTCAACTATGTACTGTCTGCTACCCTTGTCATATCACCATTAATGCCTAGCTAAACCCAAACCCTGGGTTATCTCCACCATCTATGTTCCTTACACCTAAGTCTTGTAGAGCTGAACTCAAACTGGAATAAGTCATTTAACTGTGCAGACTGGGCCCAATATAAATGTATGATTTCAATTCTTCACTAGGCACACAACTCAGCTTAGATTCTCTACTTAAAGTACTGCATCTTGAGACTGGATCCTCACAACATCTCAAGCACCTTTTATTACCTCCTTTCCCACTCCTCAGCAGGAAACATTACCTCCTACCTTATGGGAGAAATTTGACCATCTTCCTTGAGCAATCTCTCCGCCACAGCTCAAAATATTTCTACCATCATCTACCATCATTCTCTACTCCTTTGCATCAGTTTTTTGAGGAAGGTGGTGGCCTATCTCCTTGTCAAATGCAACTTTTCTGCCTTGTCTTCTTGATCCTATTCCCAAACCACTTCCTGTGGAATCTTGCCCAGTCATTTTCTCCCTCCTGCCCCCTTTAATCCTTCATCTCCTGTTGGTCCTTCCTGGGCTTGAGAAGAAGTATGATATAATCCAGAGCAATGGATGAGGGTCCAAAACCAAGTTCTGCCACTGGCTTTCTTGTAAGATGTGAAGCAAGTCACTTTACCTCCCAAAGTCTCCCTAACAGAGTTGAACTAGAGAGCCCCTAAGGTCTTTTCCAGCTCTAAATCTCTAAGTTTATGCCCAGGTCTTTTCAACTCTTAAAAAAACCCTCACTTCACCCTTTGGACCCCAAGTTTTTGCTTTATATTTCCTCTCCCTTTCCACTGACAGATCACTAGAAAAAAAAATTATCCTACTTGGTAACTCCACTCCTTCACTTCTCTCTCATTCAATTCTCAACTCCTAGCAATATAACTACTAACTCTATCCAAATGGCCTTTTCACAGCTTTTGTCATTGCTGACCACCTCCCTCCTCCTGTATATTCCCTCTGGGTTTCTGTGACACTACTCTCTCCTGGTTTTTCTGTTTGACCAGTCTTTGCTGAATCATAATCCATTTCCCACCCTCAAAGATTAGGTATCCCCAATATTCCCTCCTTCATGACCTCATTAGTACCCATGGGTTCAATTACTATCTATTACTATCAGATGACTCCTAAATCTATCTAGCTAGGCCTCATTTCTCTTTTTAATCCTAGTCCCACTTTACCAAATGCCTGCCATCCCATCTCCTGGCACCTTAAACTCAATATGCCCAAAACTGAACTTATCTTTCCCCTAAACCAGCACCTCCAGCAAACTTCACTATTTCTGTTGGGAAACCCATCATCTTTCCACTTACACAAACTAGAAATCTCAGATTCATCCATGATTCTTCCCTCTATAATCACTGTCAAAACCCTACAGACCCTCATCATCAATTACTTAGACTTTTATAATAGACTGCTAATTGTTTTCTCTGACTTCAGTCTATCCCCTTTTTCTCCAGTCCATCCTTTACACTACCACCAAAGTAATCTCCCCAATATACATATCTGACCACATCACTCCCCTGCTCAAAAATCTTTGTGGTTATCTACTGCTTAACCTGGTAGTCTGGCTCCAATCTACCTTTCTAGTCTTACTTCATATCACTCCACTCTCCTGTGTACTGTGTTGCCATCAAACTGGACTACTCTTTGCTGTTCCCCTAGTTTGACATACTGTCTCCCACCTCCTGCTTCCCATGCCTAGAACATACTCCCTTCCTTAGCTCTGCCAGTCAAAATTTTCTTTGCTCATGCTCAATTCTCCTCTATGAAATGTTTCCTGCCATTCCAACACTGCCCCCCTTCCTCTGCTCTCTCTCCTTACTCCCAGCTAAAAAGCACGTTGTATCTCTCCTTTGCCGTGACCATAATCTTCCTTGCATTATACTTACGGTACCTCCATCCCTCTACCGGCTACATAAGCAACAAGAGCAGTGTCATTTTTTCATCTTTGTGTCCTTATCATCTAACACAAAGCCACATGCACACAGGAGTTGCTTTAATGGTTAGTCTTAAGTTATGTGCCTTTTATCCACAAGTCTTTCTTGCTCAAATATAATAGTAATAGCTAATACTGATAGGGCATTTTAAGATTTGAAAAGGGGGGCGGCTAGGTGGCGCAATGAGTAGAGCATCAGCCCTGGAGTCAAGAGGACCTGAGTTCAAATCCGGCCTCAGACACAACACAAAAACTAGCTGTTTGGGCAAGTCACTTGACCCCAATTGCCCTCCAAAAAGCAAAAAAAAAAAAAAAAAGATTTGCAAAGAGACTGTAAGGTATTATTTTTTTTTCATTTGCTCCTTCCAACCCATTTAAAAATTCAAAACTCAAGAAAGAAACATTAGGTGACTTATTCAGAGTCTGAAGTGAGTTTCAAATTCAGGTCTTCCTGCTTCCAAGTTCAGAGCTCCAAGTTCAGGTGTTACTTCAATGATGGTACCTAACTCCATCTGACCATTTTGTAAGAGGCAACATAACATAGTGACTACAGTGCTGAACTCAGAGTCAGAAAAATCTACTTGGGTTTAAGTCACATCTATGCCCAGTTGCCCTGCCTTCTCCCCTCCAAAAAAGCCAAAAAAAAAAAAAAAAAGATAATCAGTTTAGGGGCAGCCAGGTGGCGCAGTGAATAGAGCACCAGCCCTGGAGTCAGGAGGACCTGAGTTCAAATCACATCTATGACATTCAACTAACTGTGTGACCATGAGCAAGTCATTTAATTTTTGAGCCTTGATATCCTTATGTAAAATGGGAATAATAGTACCCTTAGTATCTATCTCACAGGGCTGTTGTAAGATTCAAATGAAAGAATGTATAAAACTTTAAAGTACCATGTGCCAATTATCATTTTTGGTACTGGGTATCAGCCTTATTATTTACTAATAAATAATTTTGAGTAATGCAAAATAATATGCCAGTCTGTAGGTTAACAGATGTCACTGATCTTATGTATGGAAAATAAACCAATCCTGGAGCATAGCCACTACACTTTGTTATAATGGCAAACTATTCATCAACAGGGTTCACTTTTCTACTATTCCCTCTTAATAGTGGCCAGTACTGAAAATGATTAGACAATATGACTTTGCTAATTTTTATGACACCTAGCTTTGATTTGGTTGCAGATAACCAGTCAGAAGACTAAGTTTTAGTCTTGGCTTAGTGACTTCCTAGATGTATACCCAGGCAAGTCTGTGAGCCTCAATTTCCTTATCTATAAATGAAAATGTGAGACTGGAAGATCTCTATGATTCCAATAATATACAATGACAAGGTTTCCTCTAAGTAAGACTGCCCAAGGTTTTCATCAGCAATCTGTAGGATTCTCCTAGGGCAGTCTTCCTCAGATTAGTTCACTTCAGTACATTATCTATTAAATAATCTTCTTAAGTATATCCTTTCAAGGCACAGTTTTCAACACTTAAGTTTCTGGAACATCAAGACCTCAAAATAATCTTTATGACAACTTCATATAACCCTCAAAGTAGGAAATCTCTGCATTGAGTACCAATATTTGTGTGTATAGTTATTATTCAAGTGCCTGAATTGATGATAATCAGAAAGCAATGAATTCTGTGAATACTATCAATTGATGCCACCAAAACTGTCAATCATAGGGCATGAGAAAAATGCTAATTAAAGCTGTTCCCAGTTGATACAGAAATGAAAATAACAGGAATCCATGCCAGTGCCAAACAGAGCAAGTGAAGCAGTTGTGTTGGCAAGTACAAAGACAAATCACATATACAAAGCCCCATCAGTCAATCAACAAGCATTTATTAGGCACCTAACATGTATATGACATTGGGCTGGGTTCTAGGGATACAAATACAATAGTAAGACAGTCTCTGCTCTCAAAGAGCATCTATTATACTAGGGAAATACAACATGTTCACAGACAAATAAAGAAAGCATAGATATACTCAGTGATGGCAATACAAGTGAAAGGCAATGATGAGAGACAAAACTGGGGGAACTGGATTAGATTTCTTTCTTTTTTTTTTTTTTTTGCTTTTTTGGAGGGCAAGGGGGTTAAGTAACTTGCCCAAGGTTACACAGCCAGTATTTTTTGTATGGGTGTTAAGTGTCTGAGGCTGCAACCAAACTCAGGTCCTCCTGACTTCAGGGCCGGCACTTTGGTCACTGCACCACCTAGATTAGATCTCTTAAGGAGGTGACCGTTTACTTATTGTTGTATAAATTGTTCTCTGGTTTTGATCATATAATCAAATCAGTTCATACAAATCTTCGAGGGTTTCTCTGAACCCATCCCTTTGTTATTTTGTGATCAGATTTCTTAGGTGACCGTTGAGCTGGGCACCTTGAAGGAAGTCAGAGGTTGAGATGCAAAGAGAAAAAAAGAGTATTCCAGACACGGTGGAAAGCTTTTACAAAGGCATGGAGGTGGGCAATAAATAGAATGTCACAAATGAGGAACAACAAGCAGGCTAGTTTGGAAAGAATGTAGAGTATATGAGTAGGAGTAACATGTAATCAGCCTGAAAAGATAGGATAGTCTGGAGGCTGAATGTGAAGGTCTTTAAATGCCAAAGAGAGGAACCTACATTTTATCTTAAAGAAATTAAGGAAGATTCTTGAGCAGAAGGGTTGACATGGTCAAAACTATGTTTTGGAAATACCAATTTGGAAGCTGTGGGAAGATAAATTTTAAATTAGAAAAGTCAGATGTGGGGAAACAAATTAAGAGTCTTCTGCATAGTCCAAGCAAGAGATGAGGGCCTGAACTCAATCTAAGTGGACAAAAGGGGACGTGTATGAGAAATACTGACATCGAATCTATGTTTGGCAACTGACTAGAAATGAACAGTGAATCAAAATGAAAATTCTAGAATGACTCCTAGAATAAAAATCTAGGTAACTAGAAGAATGATTATGCCCTTTAAAAACAGTACAGTTTGGAAAAGGAGTTAGTTTAGAGGTAAAGATAAATTGTTTTGGACATGGTGAGTTTGAGATGCATAGGACATCCATGAAGTAGTGAGAGAAGTGGGACCAAAGCTCAGAAAAAATAAAGGTGGGATGTGTAGATTAAGGAGTCATCTGCTGTTGAACAGTTGAAAGATGACAGCTGAACTAATGGATACTAAATTGGAGATCACTAAGAGAAAGTGTAGAGAAAAAAAAACAAACAGCCCAGGACACACAGATCTGGACTATATCCATTCACAGGGGATGAAGCATGAACAGTCCTGCAAAAGATATTGAAAAGAACTGACCAGACAAGTAGTAGTATTACAAAAACCCAGGAAAGAAAGAATACCAAGAAAAAGAGGTGGTCAGTAGTTATCAAACACTGTAGAGCAGGTCAAGAAGGAAGAGAGTAACTGATTAGATAAGAGAACATTGGCAACTTTGGATAGAGCAATTTCAGTTAATTTATGGTATCAAAAGCCAGATTATGAAGGATCAAAAAATGAGTAAAAACACAAAGTGGAGACAGTAAGTACAAGCATCTATTTCTAGGAATCTGACTACAAAAGAGAAGAGAAATAAAGGACAATATATTAGGGTCAGTCAAAGAGATCTAGGCACATCTGAAGGCAACTGGAAACGAGCCAGTAAATACAGAGATGTTGAAAATTAGGGAAAAAAAGAAGATGACAAAGGAGCAAGCTTCTGAAGGAGAAAGGAAGGGATGTAATCAAATAATAGTACTACTAGAAGGAAAAGGCACAAATAGAGGGATTAATGTTGATGGGAAGTGCTTACCTAGAAAAAATTTTAAAAGTGCTTACTTCATCCTTTAAGACTGGAACAAAGGAGAAGGGGATGGGGGGATGATGGTAACAGTAGTTATATTTAGAACTGAGGGTGCTCTCAGGACAGATAGTCTCAATTTTTTATTTTTAATTGAAGTACAAGATAAGGTCTTCTGTGGAGAAGGGAGAGGGAAGTGGCAACATAGGTGACTTGAGAAAAGGTTTGGAAAAGCCAATGTGGGGAGTGTGATCAAAAATAAGGAACAAAATATTTATAGCAGCTATTTGCATAGTGGCAAAAAACTGGAAACAGAGGGTATCCATCAATTTTGAAAATGCTAAGCAAATTATGTATGATAGGTAAACAAAATAACAAAGGGATGGGTTCAGAGAAACCCTCGAAGATTTGTATGAACTGATTTGATTATATGATCAAAGCCAGAGAACAATTTATACAACAATAAGTAAAGACAGATAACTTTAAAAGACTTAAGAACTTTGAACAATGCAATTACCAACCATGATTCCAGATGACAGACAATAAAGCATGGTACCCCCACATACCTCCTGACAGAGAAGTGATGGACTCATTGATGAAACATTTTTAAACATGGCCAAATTCGTTTGTGGGAATTTGTTTTGCTTGACAATACATGTATGTTACAAGGCTTCTGTTTTTCTTTTTTTTTCTCCAGTGGGAGAGAGGTGAAAGATGGGACAGAGAAAAAAAATAAATGCTTAATTGAAAATAAAAGTTTTATTCTTAAAAAATAATTTATCTCAAGGAAGAGTAAAACAACAGGCATGTGTCATTGAGGCACCAACTGAGAATGGATAACACAAATTTATAGTGGACCCCATCAGCCTGACTTTGTGACTATTCTCCCTCAGTGTTCAGCAATACCAGAACAGGAATAATGAAGTAATCAAATGGTGAGAATAATTAGGGTACAGCTTGATACAACAATGGAAAACAATTTTTCTTTCTACATCCCTCAATTATCAGTAAAAAAATAAGGGAGCAAAAGGGGAGTTATGAAGGTTACAAGAGTTAATTTCTACAATAACCTCCCCTCCCCCACCCCCACCATTCCCAACTTCTTCACCAATTTACTCTCATATGTATAGTAAGCTAAAAAAGCATATTTGATTATTGATCAAACTAAAGACTTTTAGTCAGCCTTGTTCCCCCAACAACTGAAAGGTTAAGATGAAGACAGATACACACACATACACACACACACACACACAAGGAATCCTGCAAAGATGGTTCTACAAATGTAGAGGTGAGCCTTATTATACCTTCCCACATTAATGAGAATTTGCCAATATAAGCTATTAAACCAACTACAATCTATTTGTTGTTACATGATGACCAGCAAGGTGCCTGGATTTAATATCATATTGCTAAATTTACAAACAGAAAATGGAAAAGCTTTTTATGTATCTATATAGGTTTTTGCTCAACATAAGAAGCACTGAAGAAATACCACAGAATATGAAACATCACTATCTTTAAGAAGGAATTTTAGACTAAAAGGTATCTGAACTGAACACCTGTAAACAAGTGAACAAAAAAGGATTTATTAAGGTCTTACTGTGTGTGCAAAGCACTATACTGACTCCAGGGGATAAAAAAAAAAAAACAAATAAACAACTAAACAGTCCCTTGCTCTCAAGAATGTCACCTTTTAATAGGATATATTAATTTTAAAAATAATAAAAATATAAAAGGTTTTCCAGTAGCAATCTTTCCCATTTGGACCTATATGGTATGTAGTAGGCTAATTACTATAGTTATCTGTGTATAAACTCCATAAAGGCAGGGATGTATATTATTTAACTGTTATATCTTCCTCCAATGTACAGTGCCCTTCCTTAGTAGATGCCCTTACAAAGAGCAAGTGTTTAATAAATACCTGATGAATTAATAATTATATGACCATCACCCTAGTTCATGCCCTCATTTCCACTCACTCGGACTACTGAATTAGCCTTCTAATTGTCCTTCCTAACTTGTCTCTACTATCCATCCCCCATATAGCTGCCTAAGTGACATTTCTAAAACACAGATCTAACCATGTCAGTTGCTTGTTCAATAAACTCCAGTGGCTCCCTCTTGCCTCTGAGATAAAAAAATAAAGTCTTCTGCCTGGCTTTTAAAGATTTTCACAACTTGACTCCAGGCTAACTTTCCCAGGGTTTAAATCTATCACCTTTTATATTCTATGTACCAGTCAAAATGGCCTGCTTATTGTTCTGCTAATTTTTACTTTCTGGCTTTTGCTCAAGCTGTCTCCCATACCGGGACATGGCCTCCTCACCTTTACCTTACAGAATTCTTAGCTTTCTTCAAAGCTCAACTCAAGTGAAATTCTAGAAGTTTATTCTGATTTCTCCCAATCAATAGTACCCTTTCCTGGAAATTACTTGGTACACATTTTGTATTTAATTTTCTTTGTACATGTTGTTTCTCCCCTAACAGCATTTAAGTTCTTGAAGGACAGGGGTTGTTTCATTTTTTTTCTTTGTGTCAAGGATTCAGCACTCAGCATAGTGTCAGTCACACAGTTAGATGAATTAGTGAATTACAAGAAGGTCAGATTTAGCAGGCCAAAAAAATGTCAAAAGTGTTACTTGATAAAAATGTATCATGTGTATATGAAGCTTTAAAGTTTGCACTGCATTTCATAATAACCTCACAACAATCCTATAAAGTAGGTAATTAGAGGTATTATCATTTCCATTTTACACATAGGGAAAGTGAAATTCAAGGAGTTTAAATAACTTGCTCAAAGTCTTACAGATGGTCAGAGGCAGGGTTTGAACATAGGTCTTCCTGACTCAATGTCCAGAACTCTATCCACTATACCATGTTGTCATGAAGAAAACCAATATTTAAAGTTGAAACATAGTGGAAGAAAACATCTAATCATTTTTGTGCTGTTTGTCCAAATTATGAACAGTAGCTATTTCACAATTCTATAACAGATCAGCTCATTTCTTATCATCTAGATCCTGAGGGATTTTAACATCACCAGTGTTGTATCTAACAGGAAGGAACTCTCCCACTTCCCTAACTATTTTCGTAATATAAATCAACAGTTTTATCAGTTCACAGTTGGGTACTGGGAAGAAGTGTCTGGTCCTCTTAGCCTTTTAGAGCTGTCTACCTTTTGGTATCCATGCATCTTCATCATCTAATAAATGTACCTAAATATACAGATCAATATAATTTCCAACAATCCTAGGCTCTTTATTGCTTCAATTTAAATAGAAAAAAAATTTAATCTTTCTGTTAGATTCAACAACTTTGTATTGGTACCACATCTCAGAGTGAAGTCTGAGGCACACACTACCAACAATCTCAAATCTCCTTTTAAGATAGTTTACTTTAGTTTTCATGTTCTAAGAATTTAAATACTCTCAATCCTACAGACAACTTTGTCTCTAAAAAGACTGATAGAAATTTCCAAAAAGTTTATATTTTCCTTCCTAATCTAAACACCTAGAATCATTTTTAAAATTTACAACATCCGAACAGGTCTCATCTCCAAACTTTATAAAGGGGAGGGAAGAAAGGGAATTGCATTGGAGATGGGAGGTGCATACTAGGAGTCTCTACAAGATTCTCTTCTTTTGAAAAAAGTTCCTTTGTCATCAGTAACAGCACCATTTCTGCCCTCTACCTAAAGCCACAGTTGAGGACCTTAATTTGGGTTCCCCTGGGATTTTGTTTTATACTAATTATTAGACATGGCTCTCAAATAAAAAATCACTATTACCTTATCCCTTCCCTAGGCCCCTAAGGAGTTGTGTTAGCTTTCTCCAGCTTTCTCAAACTAAGGTGTTCAATATGAATTCTAATCTCTCATGTGGTACTAAACCATTAACTCAACCTCTCAAAGTACTATTATTGTGTTGCATCAAATGTTTTTGTACATTACTCTCACGATACTTGTTCCTAAAAGGTAATTCATTACCATGAAAAATTTCTCATTCTATATTCTAAAGTGCATAAGAGGTGGACCACTATTACAGCTGCTCCCAAAAAGTTACTCTAGCAGTCCCAAAATAAGAATATGACTTTAACATTAGGTAGAATCTCTTTTCCTCCCACCATTCCTTATATTCATCAATATGGCTGTCCCTTCTGCCCAAATTTAGCCATAGTTGTGCTATATTAAAATAACTGCCTTCACACTTCTCAATATTACAGATATTTTACAAAATACATCATTCCTACTTTATAAGAACAAAAAACAAAGGATATACAAGTACAAATACAAGGCCACCCACTAGATCTGCCTCCTATCTGGCATCAGAACACAGAAAAGCACTGCTTCAATATTCAGAAGGGCAGTGAGTTTTGCAAGAGACATACCAAAAAGTTTTTTCCCCTTTGGGCACATTTAGACCTGGCAAAATTTCAAGTCCTACTAGTCTAAGCCTAGGCCTGAATCCTGATCTCCTTTGCGGTCCCCTTTTTATTCTCCCCTCTTGGGAAACTTTCGTTCATACACCTGACCACCGTGGGTTGTAAGGTTCTCCCTGATGTTTCTCCCTTCTGAATTTTCTGATATCAGAAAATCTTCCTCCAAGGTAGTACCAGCTTGAGATTGGCCATTAAGAGGCAGTAGAGGTGCAAGCAGTTAGCATGCAGCATCCTGCCTGAACTTGACTAAACCAAGACCAAGAGATCCTAAGTAGCTCTTAGGGTACTTTTACATAGAAGAAAATAGCTCGAGTTGAAACTTGTGTCCATACAGCTTACTGACAGATTTAGAACTCAAATTATAGTTTGTTGAGAACTGTCACAAAGAACTTAAATTAAGCAAAACCTATATGGAAACTAACAAGAGGCATGTGGCCTTCAAACAGAAAAGTGAATTGATATTCTCACTAGTTTTGAGTCAGAAGTTATTAAAAGCACAACCAAAACAAAGTTCAACCTACATAAGTTAGAATCCTTCTTAAGGACAACTTTTTTCCCCACAGGTTCCAGCAGACACATTTGCATGTGGACAGGAAGAGGTTACAACAGTTACTCGGGTTTCAAATTGACTTCATTCCTGTCCTTTGGACCATCTCTCAAAGCCGGCATTCATCCACCTGTGTTTAGTAGAACTTTGCATTTAGCCAGATAAAATTAGCACCTGGATTGAACTTGGAATCTAGGGTGGGCACTTTTTAAAAAAGCACATACAAATTTATACAACCAACTTAAAGCCTTCCGTTTTGGGAGGCTCTGAAAATTACGTGTTTACAAAAAATGATATTGTTAATCAATAGTATCCTCTGGTTTTCTAGCCTAGGTGAGCCAATAGTTCAGGTCCTGCCTGTAAACATTAAGAATCCCCTCCCCTTCCCCCATTACCCAGAGAGCTGTCAATGAGATGGGGAATTGGGAGTGAATTGTCTCCAAAAAGGAAAGAGTGAGTGGAACTGGCAAAGCACGACCAGGAGTGTCACTTTTAAAGAGCAAGAAGGGGCTTCCAATATGCAAAGGGTGGATGGGGGGGGGGGGGCAGGCACGGACTAGAGGTCAGCCGATCTGGTGGCTTAACAATGTGATAATGAAGAGACAATGGTCTAGCGCAGCCAACTGAGGGTTTTGAAACAGGATTAGCCACGCAGTCCTTTAGCTAATAGATGCCCCACACCAAGGTGGCTGCAAAGGGAACAGAGTTTCTCTGCCCAAAAAGAGAACCCTTTTCCTGCCTTCCCGGGAGGGCTTTAAAACTCCATCCTGGAAAAAGCTTCTGAGTCCAGCAGAGAAAACAAAAGTTGTCGCGGCGCCCCTGGCCTGAGAGGCTGGAACTCCTGGGGACAGGAGGCTGGCAGCGGGCAGGCAGCCGGCGCCTCTGGGGAGGGGGAGCTGAAACCTAGGGGGAGGGGGCTCGATCCTCTTAAGAAGAGGGCGGCCCTCTAACCCCACCCCCACCCCCGCGCACCTGCCCCTTAGCCCCCACTCGCCACCGGACTCCCCCTCCCCCTCAGCAGGGAGGGCAGGGGAGGGGCGAGGATCCGCCCAGCCCCGCCCCACCCGACCGGCCCGGCGCCCCGGGGGACAGGGCGTGGGGGGCACGGCCAGGAGGGGGAGGGGAGCGGGCGAGCCTGGGCACGTTCCTGGGGCGCGGGGGTGGGGGGATGGGAAGCCTCCAGTACCGGCCCGGCCCGAACCATCCCCTCCCCCCGCCCCTTGGCCCGGCCCGGCCCGAGCGTAGTCCCTAAGGACGGCCGGAACGGGCAGGAGGCTCAGAGCGAGGGAATTCCGCCCGGGCCCCCCACGGGCGGACAAGCCAAGTCACTCACCGACCAGTCAAAGTTGTCTCGGAGCCTCCACAGCGGCTCCGAAGGACAGCAGCGGCCTGGGGCTGGCACCCAGGAGGGCGGGACGGTCCCAGCGGCTCCTTCAGGTGGCGGCAGCGGCGGCGGACGGAGCGTGTGTCGTGCGGGGTGTGTGGGGCTGAAGTCGGGGGCGCGCTTCGGGGACGCCACGCGCTGCGCGTCGCCGCCGTCCCCGTGTCGTCCACCACTCCCCCCTCCCGCGGCGGGGGCGCGCGCTCCGGACAGTAGGGCTGAGGGGTGCTGAGGGACGGGGCGGGGGGGCTGGGGGGAGACGAAGGAGCGCAGTAAAGGTAACTGTCCCTAGTGGGTAATGTTCGCCACTGGAGACAACTGTAGAAGAGAGGGGCGGAAGGCAGGTGGGGCGGGGGGGGGGGAGAAGGGGGGGCGAGGTTTGAAGCTGGCACCTCCGCGGGACTCCGGGTTTCTCCTCAGACTGAAATTACCCGCTTCCCAGCCCGGCTTCCCCGGTTGCTAGGCAGATTTCACCTCCCATACTTCCGGGTTTCGGTACGTCTGCCTGAATGGCAAGGCAAGTGACCAATGAGAATGAGGTGTTTGCCCAATTGCTGAGGCCTACGCCCAAAGGGTGCGGGACCTACCCAAGATCGACAGTATGCAGCAGCCAATGAGAAGCGAGCCCGACTGGCCCGACTGATCGCGCCAGCGGCCATGAAGGCCCAAGGGGCGAGAGCCGGCAAGGCCGACGCATGACGGGCGGGCAATGGAGCCAATCGACAGTCAGAAGAGAATGACTACCCAGTTGACGCTATACGGATACGAGATTTCAGTCGCCGAAGGGGCGGAGCCAAGAATATAGCGTCAATCTCCGAGGCTGAGCTCCCTTCGACCCTTGAGGGCGGCCGGTCGGTCGGGGCAAAGGGGGTTCCCTACAGTGCTCAGCAGGGGCGCCCCACCCACAATGCACCCGGAGAGGCGAGAGCGGTGTGGACTGGGAGCCGCGCGGGTGGGTGTGGGGGGAGGGGCGGGCGGTGCCGGGGGGGGGGGGGGGGGCGGGGGGCGCGCGCGGGGGGGGGGTTGGCGCCGGCTGGGCCGGGCGCAGGCTGCCGGGGTGGGGAGGGCCACCAGGGGAGCGGGGAGGTTTGGCCTCTCCGTAGTCCTAAACCCAGAGGATCCCGAGGCTGCTCACCTACCCTTGGGGCATGTCCCTGAGCCTAGCTCGTCCTCCGCTACCCGGGGTTTTGTCTTCACTGCACCCGCAAGCTCACCCTCACTGCCCCCTACCCAGCCCAGAGTCTTGTCCTCACTGGACCCCCAAGCTCACCCTCACTACCCCCTACCCAACCCAGAGTCTTGTCCTCATTGGACCCCCGAGCTCACCCTCACTACCCCCTACCCAGCCCAGAGTCTTGTCCTCATTGGACCCCCGAGCTCGTCCTCACTAGCCCCTCCCCAGCGTCTTGTCCTCACCGGACCCCCAAGCTCACCCTCACTACCCCCTACCCAGCCCAGAGTCTTATCCTCATTGGACCCCCAACCTCATTCCCACTACCCCCTCCCCAGTCCAGAGTCTTGTCCTCACTGGACCACCAGCCCTTGTCTACTGGTTTGTCCACGTACTCCTACTCTCAGTGACACCCCACACCCCGTGCTCTTTGTACTTGGACCCACGCTTATGGGTGTCCCTTCCCCCTCCTAGATCCATTCCCACTGTCCTTTAAAACTTGCACTCTCCTCACCCTTTTTCCCTCCCCTCAGGAAAGTGGAGGGACAATTCTAAAAATTAAAAAAAAAAACCACAACAGTTCCTATTAAGAGGGTGGGTGATAGCACCAGAATTCTGTGTACTGGTGTCTTATCTCATAATGCTACTTACTAGCTGCTGACCTTGGACAAACAGTTCTCCCCAGAGGAAAGGGGGAGGGCCTCAGTTTCCTCATCTGTAGACCTTAGCCAAACTTTGTATCGCCTTCAGTGTCCAGCATATTGTTTTGCATATTTATTAAGTTGGTACTTACGGTTTTCTTTTGGTTGAAGGATAGGGAAAGGAAGAGCCAGAGGAGGAACACTTACTGTGAGGGGCTTTTGCTGTCAGGCAATATGAAATTTATGCATAAAGATAGATGGTGAAGCATGAACTTTTTTATTTTCTAGCTTTCAAAAATATTCCCTTTATGAGAAATAACCCTGGAATAGAGGGAAGAGCCCTGGGTTTGAATCCTGGTTCTAGTTCATGTATGACCTTGGGCAGATCATTTAACCTTTAGTCTAGGCTCATTCTGTCATATCGAAACTGTCTCTCCTTTCACATACTATGTGGTCAAAAGATGTAGATGTGATGAAAAGAAGCATGTACTGATAGGATTCTTGGTTTCTAGTTGTCCCCATATTCTCCAGCACTTCCAACTTCAAATTCTGGGCAAAACCCTTCCCCTCTCTGGAACTCAGTTTATCCATCTAGATGCTGGACTAGATAGGTGGTCTTTTAAGACTTTTTCTAGCTCTAAGGGCCCTTCTGACTGAAATTATATTGTTCTTAATATTTTTGCCCCAGCATTGGGGAAAGATAACAGTGGACTTTTGTGTACCCTTGGGTCCTCATGCAAATAACAGCTGTATTGAGAACTTAACTCTTTACGCCGAAATGAGGGGTTGTGAAAAGTGTAGGCCAGTCCAGTCATGAGAGGTTGATAAATGGAGGGGGGGAGACACAAGACAGAGCAGGATCAGATTAGAAGAAGGTAGTCTAGTTTAGCCAGAATATAGTGTGTATGAAGGGAACTGATATTAAAAAGTCAGAAAGGGAAGGTTGTAATTAGATTGTGGAGGGCCTTGGATGAAAGGTTAGGTAGTTTGGATTTTATCCTCTAAACAATAGAGGGCCTCTGAAAGTTTTTGAGTGAGGAGTAAATCAACCAGACCTATGCATTAGAAAAACAGAGTATCACTGGACCAATGACATTTCAACTTCCTTTGGGAGCTAAACACAGTGGATAATTCCTTTGATTCCCTAAAAACAGTTAACTTCCTAAAGGTAGAAGGAATACACTAAATGATAATTTAAGGTGTCCCCCAGGTCCCAGATCTTAAGCATGGTAGGAAAATCACTAGCATTCAGGATGAACAAAGCCTCCCATCTGGTCAGGTGAATTCTGGGAGAATCTGAATCAGATGTCATCTGGTGAAGAATAGGCTCTCCGCTCTAGGACCAGCACAGTACCAAGATGGATGATGGGAATCAGACTTCTGGCATGAAGAAAAAAAAGAAGGGTCTGTGCCCTATGTAGGGATGTTTTTCCCTTCCATGTGAGTAATGATTACATCTTGCATCAAGGCGTGCCCCTTCCCGGGTCTGGGAACACATCTGGGCAAACTGGCTAAGTGACATTCATATCCAAATAGGGAAATGGGAACAGAGCCAACAAGCCTTCACTGACAGCAGTGGAGGAGGGGCCTCTGTGGTGTCACGAAGAATGGGGGTGGGGGAGTGCAGGCCAGAAGAGGAGACCTCATGTCGCTTTTGTGACCTTGGATTCTATAGGAAATACCACTTCTGGGGGAAGTGGGGTGGAGCACACCAACTCAGTAATATCAACACGGAAAGGTTACATGCAGTTTTTAGAACAGAAAGCCATGTAATGTCCCTAACTGAGAGTGGCAGTTCAGGTATGCACAACAATCGTCCAGGCCTGACTTCCTTCCTAGGGTTAATATCTCTCCACCATCATACTTTGTTGCCTCCTCAGATTGTTTTGGAGCACAATTTGGTATTCCCAAACAATTTGAGGCCTTTACTAATTTACTGAAACCTGAAATCTGTGCCAGTTGTTCAGATGACACTCGATCACACAGGTAAAGGGTTATTTGCCTTTTTTTTTTTAAAGAAAGACCCCTAAATCTAAAATAATTTGGAACCTTAGAAGCAACCAGAAGTCCAGATATCAGTTTAATTAGTTTTTTTGCTTTCCCAGGACAGTCTTAAATATTAAATTACCCTAGGGTGATATTGGGGAGTGAAATTAGATTTTATGGGCTTACATGGAGTAGGAAGATCATGGAATATGAGCCTAATAGAAGACCCAAGAATTCCTAGGCACTACTAAGAAATTTTATTTGGTTATCCATAAACCAAAACCACAATATGATCACTATTTCAGAGAGGATCACTTTACTGAGTCTCAGTTTTCTTGTCTATAAAGAGGTATATTCTCTATTATAAGTTCTAAAAATTACCTCCACCCCATTCCCAGAAAAGGTAGAATGTAAAATGTCAGTTTAAAGAAAGAATTCAGGGAGCATCTAGGTGGTGCAGTGAATAGAGCACCAGCCCTGGAGTCAGGAAGACCTGAGTTCAAATGTGGCCTCAGACACTTAACACAAAAACTAACCATGTGATGTTGGGCAAGTTGCTTAGCCCCAACTGCCCTCCAAAAAGAAAAAAAAAAGCGTCTTTCGTGATCCAGAGTTGTTTTTTTTTTCCATACTTTGAAATGGAAAGAAGAATATTGCAATAATGGGACAGAAATGTTTGAACTCTTGTTTCTAATTCACTATAAACTTTTGACAATTCAGTTCCTTCTTTTAGGATATTTCCTCATCTATGAAATGAGGAAATTTTATTAGATTAGGGGTTCTTAACCTCTTTTATGTTATGGAATCTTTCAGCAGGTGGATGAAGCCTACCAACTCCTGAGAATGGTATTTTAACAAAAAATAAAATGCAAAGGATTACAAAAGAAACCAATTATATAATTTTTTTCCCATCCAAATTCATGTATCTCCTGGAATCTGTCCATGCATCTCAAGAACCCCAGATTAGATGATCCTACTCTAGTACTCATAGTCCTCTCTTTCCCTTGAAATAATGTTTTATTGCCTGTAACACTCATTTTTCATTTAATCACATATGAGACTTGTAATTTAGCCAGTTCTATTGAACTTTTCTGTATGTCTTGGCTTCTCAGATATGTTTGTATCCCATAGCATCAAGCATAGCATTAAGCACATAGGGATTGAGAAGTAGGAAAGCTGACATGGGTCTGAGAGATCCTTTAGCCCAGACCCTTTCACAGATGGGTCATCCAAGATCTATCCTGATTTCCTCCAGTTGCTAGTGTCCTTAAACTCTTCCCCAAAATTCTTTTGTATAGATCTCATATTTATCTGCGTGTCCTCTCTATTCCTAGCACCTAGTGCAGTGTCTGGTGATGTTTTTTGCTCCTGTACCAGACTTTCCTCAGTGAATTGAAAAATCAAAATTTTGCATTGTTCATAGTCTTCTTGACACAGAAAATTTAGTATTGACTAATTTGAATCTAGAAATTCAGCCTGCCTGAGAGGTAGTGATTGCTTGGCACCCACAGATTCATCCAGTTTATTAAATTGTTGACAAAAGATCTCTCTCTTTGGCAGTCTTCATAAGTCCCCTAAGAGTTATCTACTTGTATGCAGTAGCATACCAATGATTTTCATGATTTAATTAAAGAAATTTACATTCTCATAGCCATAATCATCTCTGACAAAAGTTTCCTGGCCTCCATCTTAAGTCCGTTCTGGTCATTATATGGCTAAGTGGCCAGCAAGTAAATCCACACAGCTCCCCCTACCTTCCTGGCTCTGACCCAAACAGGAGCCCAAGTTTTCCTCTTTCCAAAACTGCTTGTTGTACTTCCTCAGTTCATTTCAAGTACTTTTGCCAGTATCAAAAAATGTAAAGGGTGAACTCACTACCAATGAAGATAAAATTAAAGGATTTATTAGGAACTATTTTTCTCGATTATCCCAAGAAATCTAACAATCTTAAATGAAATGGATGAATATTTACAAAAATATAAATTGTCCAAATTAACAGGAGACAAAATAAAATATTTAAATGACCCCATCTTAGTAAAAAAATTGAACAAGCTATCAATGAATTCCCTAAGAAAAAATCTTTAGGACCAGATGGATTCACAAGTAAGTTCTACCAATATTTAAAGAACAACTAATTCCAGTATAATATAAACTTTTTGGCAGAATAGGTAAAGAAGGAATCCAACCAAATTCCTTTTACAACACAAATATGTTGATACCTAAACCAGGAAAAATGAAAACAGAGAAAGAAAACTATAGACCAATTTCCCTAATGAATATTGATGTAAAAATTTTAAAATACCAGCAAGGAGATTATAATATATCACAAAGATCATATACACTGACTAGGTAGGCTTTAATACCAGGAATTCAGGGCAGGTTCAAGATTAGGAAACCTGTCAGTATAACTGACCATATCAATAATAAAACAAACAAAAATCAATAGATGTGGAAAAAAACTTTTGACAAACTACACCACACATTCCTATCAAAAACACTAAAAAGCATAGGTATAAATGGAAATTTCCTAAAAATGGTAAGTAGTATCCAAGTCCATCTGGTGATGAGCTAGCAGCCTTCCCAGTAAGATCAGGGGTGAAACAAGAATGCCCATCACCACTGTTCAATATTGTATTTAAAATGCTAGCTATAGCAATGAGAGAAGAAAAAGAAATTGAAGGAATTAGAATAGGCAGTGGGGAAATAAAACTATCACCCTTTGCATATGATATGATAGTATACTTGAAGAATCCTAGAGAATCAACTAAAAGAGTAATTGAAAAAGTTAACTTTAGCAAAATCTCAGGATATCAAATAAACCCACATAAATCATCAACATTTCTATATATTACCAGCAAAGTCCAGCAGCAAGAAATTCCATTTAAAATAACTGTAGGCAGTATAAAACACATGGGAGTCTACCGGCCAAGACAAATCCAGGCACTATATAAACACATCTACAAAACACTTCACACAAAGAGATCTGAACAATTGGAAAAATAATTGCTTATGGGTAGGCCAAGCCAATGTGATAAAAAATGACTTTATTCCTAAATTAATATTCAGTGCCATACCAAATTATTAAAAAAAAGCACTTTATAGAGCTAGAAAAAGCAATCATCTGGAAGAAAAAAAAGTCGGGTCAGCTAGGTGGTGCAGTGAACAGTCAGGAGGACCTGAGCTCAAATCCTGCCTCAGCCACTTAATTGACACTAGCCATTGGACCCTGGGCAAGTCACTTAGCCCCAGTTGCCCTGCCTTCCCTTCTCCAAAAACAAAACAAAAAAACCCAGAACAAAAGGTCAGGAATATCAAAGGGGAAAAAAATGTGAAGGAAGGTAGCCCAGCAGTTCCAGATTTCAAACTTGGGTTATAGAGCAGTTCTTCAATCTGGTACTGGCTGAGATAGAATGGTGGAGCAGTAGAATAGATTGAGTACATAATACATAGTAGGTAATGATCATAGTAATCCAGTGTTTGATAAATACAAAGAAACCAGCTTTTGAGACAGGAACTCACTGACAAAAGCTGCTCTGAAAACTGGAAAACATTTTGGCAGAAATAGGTATAGACCAATGTCTCAAGCCGTATACCGTGTTTCCCCGATAATAAGACACTGTCTTATTTTTTTTTTTTTTTTGGAAAGAAAAACACCAGAGGGCTTATTTTCAGGGGAGGGCTTATGTTGTCCTGCCTCAGCTCTCCTCCGCGGCACTGCTCTCAATGGCGCCAGCAAGCACATCACTGGGGAAGAACAGGGTGACGCGCTCACTGCTGCAGCTCTGATTGGATGCAGCTCGGAGCACAGCGTGCGTTTCACGGGGGGGGGTTGCATACAGAGGGTACCGTAATGTAGCATGTAGTGCAGGGGATCACCTTCACTACAGTAGCAATCTCAATAGGGCTTATTTTCGGGATAGGTCTTATTATCGGGGAAACATGGTATACCAACATAAGGTCAAAATGGGTACATGATTTAGACATAAAGGGTGATATAAGCAGATTAGGGAAACATGGAATAGTTTACCTGTCAGATTTATGGATAAGGGCAGAATTTAGGGCCAAGCAAGAGACAGCATTATGAGATGTAAAATGGATAATTTTGATTAAAATGTTTTTTGTTTTTTTTGCACAAACAAAAACAGGGCAGCCAAGATTAGAAGGAAAGAAAACTGGGGGGGGGGAGGCAGGGAATTTATAGCAAATTTATCTGATAAAGGCCTCATTTCTCAAATATATAGAGAACTGAATCAAATTTGTAAGAATATAAATCATTCCCCAACTGATAAATGGTCAAAGGTTATGAATTGGCAGTTTCCAGATAAAGAAATCAAGGCTATAATAATATGAAAAAATTGTCTAAATCACTTGATTAGAGAAATGCACACTAAAACAATTCTTGAGGAACCACCTCACAAAAGGATTTATATGTACAAAAATATAGCAATTCTTTTTCTGGTGGCAAAGAATTGGAAACTGAAAGTATTCCCATCAGTTGGGGAATGGCTGAACAAGTTGTGATATGTAATTGTGATGGAATACTATTGTTCTATAAGAAATTATGAGCAAGGTGCTTTCAAAAAAACCTGGGAAGACTTATGTGAACTGATGCAAAGTGAAGTGAGGAGAACCAGGAGATTATTGTACACAGTAACAGCAGTATTGTATGATGATTAATTGCAAATGACTTAGCTATTCTCAGTTAGACAATCTGAAAGACTTATGATGAAAAATGTTAGCCACCTCCGGAGAAAGAACTGATGGAACCTGAATGCAGATTGAAGCGTACTATTTTTTTACTTTATTTTTTTGTGGTGGTTTTTTTTTTTTGTCTTTTCTTTCAGAACATGACTAATATGTAAATATATTTTGGATGACTGCACATGTATAACCTATGTCAAATTGCTTGACAGGTAAGGGAGAGGGAAGGGAAGGAAAGAATTTAGCTTTCAAAAAATTTTTAAATGTTAAAATGGTTTTACATGTAATTGGAAAAATATATATTTTTCAAATAAATTCAAGTACTCTTGCATGTTGTAGTCTTTTTTTACATAAAATAATAGTTTCAGATTTTTTTTTTCCCAGCAGGTAATTTTAAGAAAAACATACCGGGGGGCAGCTAGGTAGCACAGTGAGCAGAGCATGGGCTCTGGAGTCAGGAGGACCTGAGTTCAAATTTGACTTCAAACACTTAATTAACACTTACTAGCTGTGTGACCTTGGGCAAGTCACTTAACCCCAATTGCTCTCCAAATAGCAAAAAAGAAAAACATAAGGACTTTTCGACATGCTGACCTATTTCAGCACCTTACTTATATTATACTCTTAACCACTTAACACTGGGGATAGTTAATGCTTCTCACTTTAAAGTCCTTTCTATTATACTTGTAACTAAGACCCAAGCATCTCCTATTTAAGGTTCCTTAAAATGGGGAAGGGGCCCTAAATTATGACATTTTGCCTGAGGGCAAGGATTTAAATTTCAGTCTCTGCTTATTCACCTTGCAAATTGGCAAAGATGCAACAAATTTTAATAACCAATAATTTGTCTTTTGTGATAAGCGGAAAAAGTCCTGCTCTTGGAGACAGAAGACTTCAAGTCCTGGCTTTGATACTTCCTAGTTGTATAACTCTGAGCCACAATTTCCTTATCTGTTAAAAAAATAATAATAATGTTTGCCTTCTAACTTTATAGGGTTGTTGTGAGAAAAGCACTTTGAAAACTGTCAAGTGCCAGCTATATAGTAAGTAGGAACTCTTTGATCATGTAGCCTTGGATAGGTTTTGACAAAATGTGAATGAATATGGTAAAAGGATATTGGGTTGTTTTAGACGAATGACTCAGAGTTTCAATTCAGGAAGCATTTATTAAGCAGCTATAATGTACAAGACACTAGATTAAAAAACAAACAAAAAATAGTTCCCTCAAAGAGCTTACATTCTTATTTTGAATTTTTTCATTCAACAGATTTTTTTTATAAGCCACCAATGATAAGAGTTTTGTTTGCAAAGCACCTTCCTCACAAGAACCTTGGGAGGTACCGTGTTTCCCCGATAATAAGACCTATCCCGAAAATAAGCCCTCCCCTTACTGTGTAAGATTCCTCTAAAATCAGCCCTCCCCCGAAAATAAGCCCTATTGAGATTGCTACTGTAGTGAAGGTGATCCCCTGCACTACACGCTATGTTACGGTACCCTCTGTATGTACCGCCCCCCCCCCAAAGGCACGCTGCGCTCCGAGCTGCATCCAATCAGAGCTGCAGCAGTGAGCGTGTCATCCTGTTCTTCCCCAGTGATTCACTTGCTGGCGCCATTGAGAGCAGTGCCGTGGAGGAGAGCTGAGGCAGGACAACATAAGCCCTCCCCTGAAAATGAGCCCTCTGGTGTTTTTCTTTCCAAAAAAAATAATAAGTGTCTTATTATCGGGGAAACACGGTAGATATTATGAATATTTTTCTCCATTTTAAAAGTGAGTATATTGAGGCTCTGAGGTTAAGTAATGTACCCATAGGATTTTAATCCAGGCCTTGTCTACTACATGCAAGACATTTGTGTTAAAACACCAGAGACACTGCCCCTCCCCCCAAAAAAAGAAAGATGCTAGCAGTTCCTGCTCTTAAAGAATATGCAGTCTAATGAGGGGAAATGATTTCTATGCAAATAAACATGATGCAAGGGAAAGAGATAAGTGTGAAAAGGAGCTTGAGGCAAAATTCTCAGAAATTTAAGAAAGGACAGGTCATTTCAGGGAGGGGGAAGGAAGATTGGAAAGCCTTCATGGAAGAAGTGGCACCAGACTTGGGCCTTGAAGGAAGAGATTTATATGAAAATGGTCTATTCAAGGAGGAAGAGATGAGCAAAAGACCTACTATGAGTACCGTAGTGTGCTACGTATTAAATGCATCAGACTACAATAAATTCTCAGTCTACAAAATACTTTGATTCAAGATGAGAAAGATAAAAAATATTCAAGGTTAAGATGGATTGGTGGCAGATATGTGATGTAGCAGCCATTCTAGACAGCAGTTTGGAGCTATACTAGAAAAGTCACTAAACTAAACATATCATTTTGTATATTCCCACAAGAAGGTCACAGACAGGAAAGGGTTATTTATATAAATACACAAAAATAACCGGGAGCAGGATTTTTTGTGGTAACAAAAAATTGGAAACAGGTGCCTACTGAATGGGAAATGACTTAACTGTACTATATGAATGTAATAGGATATTATTGCATCTTAAATGGCAGGGAGAATTCAAAGAAGCTTAGGAAGACTTGCATAAACTGACAAAGTAATCAGAACCAAGAAAATAGTTTACACAGTAACTTAAAGAGGAACAACATTGATGGGCATCAAAACTGATCAAAGCAGTGATCAGCTGATCATGGGACTGCCTATGAAACAGGTACTCCTTTCAAAAGAGCAGTGCTGAGCCATGCAAGCAAGATGGCGCATATATTGTCAGATTTGGCCAATATGTTGGTTTGCTTTGCTTGTCTATATTTCATTGTTGCAGGGTGGGTGCTCTATAGTTTTCAAGTGTCAACACTGGAAATGACAACCACTACTGGACTTAGAGTCAGATGCCCTGGGTTCAAATTCTAGATCTGCAACTTATTAAGTAACCCAGTAACCTTTGAGAAATCATTTGCAATCATCTGAGCCACAATTCAACCATCTGTAAAATGAGGATTAGTCTCCTACTTGAACTGTCTTATAGGATAGTTGTGAGCAATGATAGTTCTCATTTCTATAGCATTTTATAGTAAAAGCACTTTCTTTGTAACCTTGTGGCCCATTTTACAGATGAAGAAACACTCAGAGAAGTGAATTGATTGTCCACTGTTGAGTGCCTGAAATTCTGTGGTTTGTACCCTGGATGTAATTTTCAGATTACAAACATTGGTCATGTTATATGTCTAGCCCACTTTGATCACAAGTGATGACATTTGATTTACCATCTAGATATAGAGCCTATCCCCTTTCATACAGGGTTACTTGAGAAAAAATTTTGGGGCTTATTTTGCTAATCAAAGATTTTTAGGATCAAGTTTTTTTAAAAAAAATTATTACCTTAAATAATAATATTTATCTGCTTATATGTTTCCACTCATCACCCAGGTAGAATGGAAGTTCCTTTTGTTTTTATATCCTTAACAACTAGCAGTTAATAAAAATTTATTGCGTTGAATTATTGACAGTCACTGAGTACCACTATAAGTTCTAGAGGCTTGAAAGAAGCTAAAAAAAATACAGCATTAATATTTAGAACTTCTGTAGCATCTACTGACTGACTCAAAGAACAACATGTTTAGTGGTAGTGTCCTGCTAAATAGGACCAGGACCACTAACCTCTGCATAAGGATATCTGAAGGCCACATTTGACTTTTTAAAAAAGCACATTGTTAATGTTAATGTATTCTTTTTAAAATTAAGACACAAACACATTTTTAAAAGATATGAACTACATTTCCATCTTGTTCAGGTTACACTTGGGAGTGTTATAAAGCTGTGTGTTTTCGACTTCTGATGTACAAAGATCACTTTGATACCTCTGTGAGGTAAGCAGGCATCTGTTTTTCTCCAGTGAGCAAACTGATAATTAATCACTGTGTAGTAGAAAGAGCACTGGTCTGCAAGTTCAGAAACCTGAATTCCCATCCTACTCTTATCACTAACTTATGGGAATTTCCTTCCCCTCTCCCTTGTGTGTAAAATGAGGGGCTTGGACTAGAGCTCTCAAATCTTATACCTAGAAGACAGTTTGATTGTTGTGACTCATGAAATGAATTTTGTCATAGGACCCAGGAGTTTCAGATTCTCATTTAAAGGCCTTAGTAGTAAAACTTCACAGTCCCTTGAGAATGGCAAGAGACGAAAGAGAAGTACTGCCCTAGAAAGTCAGGGAGACTTCTTAAGTCCCTTGATCTGCAAACCTCTTCCATTAAGTTGTTATGCAATCATGGGCATGTCAAAACTCTGAGCCTCAGTTTCTCATCTGTAAAATAAGGATAATAGGACCTAGTATACCTACCTCCCTAGTGTCTCAGGATTGCGACACTAAAATTAAGTAACGTATGTAAAGTGATTTGAAAGCCTCAAAGCTTTATAAAAATGTCATCTATTTTGTTAGTGATATTTCCTAGACTTTATGCTCCAGCAGAATTGAACCATTCATTGTCCCCATATTTTATCCTGCTCTCTCCTTTCACTATCCTTGCATGTATTGTTCCCTGTGCCTGGAATGGCCTCTGCTTCTCATCTCTAATTACTAGCATCCTTCCCTTCCTTTAAG
The DNA here is from genome assembly GCF_028583685.1 of Petaurus breviceps papuanus. Taxonomy (NCBI): domain Eukaryota; kingdom Metazoa; phylum Chordata; class Mammalia; order Diprotodontia; family Petauridae; genus Petaurus; species Petaurus breviceps. Next base: position 5,143,019 of record NW_027185782.1, on the reverse strand, counting down.
TCTCAGATCAAATGTAGCAGCCTCTGTGATGTCCTTCCGAATTTTGCTCCCATCCCTGTTAGAAGTGATTCTTTCCTTGCACTAGTCTTCTCTTTGACCTCCTCTTATTCTCTAACTTGTAGCTATTTTTATACTGCTCCATTCTCCATGTTAGACTGTAAGCTCTTTGAGGTCAGGAACTAACATTTTTTTATCCCCATTAGGAACACCAGGCTGCATGTACAATAGATGCTTAATATTAACCAAATCACAGAATTATCTAGAGGAAGAGCTTTTCATATATTAAAACATTTTATAAATTCAAGTTATTAAGTATTTGAAGAGAACAATCAATTATGTCCCTCCTAACTCTTCTCTTCCTAGCTAAGCAATTCCCATACTTTAACTTATCTGCATTATGATTAATTGTAACAAATTCAGTTCCAGAGAATAGATGTGATAAAAACAGAGAAGCAAGGGACAATGGATATAGAATGTTGCATACACTGTCAGAAGCAAGAATTATACCAAATAGTGTTCCTTCATCATTTTTCTTTGCTACAAGGAATGGTTTGGGGAGTCACAGATGTGAGGAAATTATTGTAGTGTTAAAAAAAAAAGGCATCAGTAGAACTTTTATGGAGAGAAAAGTCCCTCTCCCCATTCCCACCAATTTTTTTTGTTGATTTCTAAGTATTAGTTTATCTGAGTAAGGTAATTATTCTGAGCCAAACTCAGACAAACCAGCAGAATATAATGTTCAAAACCAGCATTCTTACTTTTACCTGAGTAAATCTACTTTCCTTGAATTTTGCTTTGCAAAGACTAACTGACTTTTACCTGGCATATTATAGGGCTCCTACTGGCTACATGCAGGTCTAGGATAGGCCAATCCACTCTTAAGTCCTCACAACATTTAGAAAACAGTTTCACAAGAGTTGCCTGCTGGCCTATGGGCAAGCACCAAACTCATCCCAAGGACCCACTAGGAGAGACATGAAGAAACCTTCATAGCTGTGACATTGGTTACCAACAGTTATGTAGAGTCTACAGTGCCACCTTGTGGGAATTGCAGGATTGCAAACTGGCAATAGAAAACCCAGAGCTTAGAAAAGTTCTCCAAGAGAATGCAAATAATATGGTAAACAAACTTAAAAAAAAAAAATCCTTATCTGTTGCTCGCTTGATCTTCACAAGTCTTCTTAAGGTAGGTGGAGTAGAGGTCCTTGTCCTCATTTGATAGATGACTCCCATAGTCACACAGAATCAGTGATAGCAGTCAGGACTAGATCACAATTATATGTACTCCCCAAGGCAAGAGCTGTTTGGGACATCTAGGCCCCAGATGTAGTCCTCTCCATATTCTTGTCCCCATCCCCAGTAACATATCTCTCTGCCACATAATTATTTCTGGGTCCTATTAGTCTACAGTTGCCCTATAAGCCAGTCCTAAAAAACACCTATCTTTCAGGTGAGTCTTAAAGCTCTTCAAAGGCTATGATCTAGTCAAAGATTCAAAATAAAAATAATCTACTCAGCATTTTTTGTGTAGGCCCAGGTTAAATATGTGCTCTGCCCTTGAGTTCAGAAGCTCTGAGATGCAATAGAGTTAAAGTCAATTGGGTGTCCACACTAATTTCCTGAATATGGGGAAACACCAGGCCACCTAAGGAGGAAGGAACAGAAACTTCCCTGTTTATCAGTATTGCAATTGGCCCAAGAGTGGCCTGATGGCACTTCCAGCCTGGGCAAGATAAGGCAACTTACTCTCTAAATATATACGTATCTTAACAAATGTGATTTTTCTTAATAAAAGTAGTTTATAGGGGCCAACATTATAAAGCTCCTCCATTAAATCCTCACAATCCCCATGTAAGGTCATCAGGGCAGGGATTATTCAACCCACTTTCCAGACATTTCATAGGTTTTTACCAATGTGGTGGAAGACGGACTGCACCGAGTTTAGATAAAAAAGACATTTCACCTGCAAGAAGTTTTACAAATGACGCTCCTGTATCTAGCCAGCTCTAGATTGCTGACCATACTTCACTCTGGTCTTCTTCCTGCCATGTTGCACTGACAACTGCTGCTGTCACTGTCCCCAGACTCCTGCTCTGGCACCTGACCAGGCTTCACCGAAGCTGTCTTCCTGCTATTTCTGTTCATTCCATCACTTAACACAGGGAAAATTTAAACCTATTGCTTCTGGAAAAAACATGTCAATCAAATGCCTTAGGTTCCACCCAACCCAAATCTTTAACCATTTCTCTTCAACATGCCATATGCATTGCCTCTTTCTATTAGAATGTAAGCTCTTAAGGATAGAATGAATGTATGTTATTATTCAGTGGATCCATCATTTTCATGCATCCTTCCTTTCCACTCTTACAAACTGCAAACTATTGACAGCCTTTCAGGCTGAGAATCCATGCATGGTGCTAGACATATAGGATGGGGACCGAACCTTTAATCTCATTAGGGTAGGAAACTCGTGTGCAATTTAAAGTCCCAAGAGAAGTACCTAGAGCGCTGTGTCATCAAGCAACTTGCCAAGGGTCACATAAGCAGAATGTAGTAAAAAGAGGACTTGAATCCATGCCTCCCTGCCATTGTCATTGTCTCTCTTTTATTCATTCATTACTGTTTGCAAATGACATTGTACTGATTCTATTGAGAGCCTGCAATAGCAGAAGACCCTCAGGGGGATCCATGGTGGCCTTTTCAAAATAGATTGTTTGGGCCATCCATACTAAGAAAGCAAAATGGATAAAGAATACATAGAGGCCAAATTAGGACAAGCAGTTGGTCTAGCACCCCATTGGGAGACTCCATCAATATATTTATTTATCCAGGACTGGTGTTACAGATGGACGGTGAGCAAAATCCCAAATCAAATAAGGGGAGGAGATTTTGCTGGATCACACTTGGAAACTTCATGGTGTTTTCAATGACCCCAAGCTGGTCAGTATTACAAGAACTAAGCATTTTATTAACAGTTTTCTCCCAGTGAAGTTATATGGCTGCAAATCATGGAACACCGTGATCTCAGAAGAAACATAATTGCAGACAGCCCAAAGTGCCACGAAGATGTATTGTGGTTGTCAGAATATTACCAATGATCATTTGAGAAATGGTACAAAAGACACAATTCATGTCAAGCCTGACTAGGATAGAGGGTGGGGCAGATGTGTAGCAAGAGTTAGGGTAATACTCTTAAGGAAGTCAAGTTCTGCATAATATGAAAAACCATTTATGGTCCCAGAAAACAAATAACGAAATATACCTCCCTCCTTTTTCATTCCTTCACTGCCCTTGGCATAGAGGCAGGAGATTTACTAGGGTAGGATAGTGTATACAATTTTCAGGCAAGGTCATTATATCCAATAGTTTTCTTTGTTACAGGGTGATTCATTGAGGGTAGAGGGCATAAGGGAAGGAGCATTTGCATTAAGGAGAAAGGTATATTTCCAGAAATTGCTGTGAATTAAAAACAACATAAATCTTTTTTTTTTTAATGTTAAAGATGTCAGATGGACAGCTCATGTTACGCTCATTTCCTTGAAATACCATAAGAGCCAGAGGAAGACCTCCAATGCATTGAATGGTTCTTCTGGGGAGATTTATGAAACTACATAGATAAGAATTAGTATGAAAGGGTGTCAATAGATTGCAATTTTCAGGAGAGGAGAGAGAATATGCCTATAGATGAGATCAGGGATCCACTAAATAATAACATTCATAGGCAATGCTTTTCACTTCCTTACATCATCTCTAGCCTGTGAGATGTATAGATATGTATATGCTACAGGCATATCTATTCCTGCTTTTCAGATAAGAAAACCAAAATTCAGAAAATTTATCAATAAGCATTTATTAAGTGGCTACTATATGTGCCAAGCACTGTGCTAAGCACTGGGGTTACAAAGAAAGGCAAAAGATAGTCCCTGTTTGCAAGGAACTCACAAAGACATGTAGGAGACAATATACAGAAAACTATGTATTTCATACATACATACATGTGTTATACATACAATACATATATACATGTGTGTAAATTGGAGCTAACGGAAGAAAGTCACTAGAATTAATGGGAATCAAGAAAGGCTTCTTGTAGATGAGATGTTGAACTGGGTCTTTAAGAAAACCAGAAAGCAGATTGAGGAGGAACAGAATTCCATGTATGGGGGATGGTCATTGAAAATGCATGGAGTGAGGACTTGGAACATCTTGTTTAAGGAACAGCAAGAAGGCCAGTGTCACTGTGATTTGCCCAAGTTCGAAAAGATAATAAGTAGAAGGTCCAAAACTCATACAGTCCAAGATATTATGGGACTGATAATCTTTCAATGCAGAGTTCTTTTTGTAACACCACACTGCCTTTTACAATCAGAGTTTACAAATTCTTTCTTCTGTGCCCTTTGGCTTTCCACCATTCTCTTTCATACAAAAAGTTCTAGCATAAAAGGGAGTCTAGGGGCTGAGGTACTTGCCCCTCCCTGTCCTATACCCAGACATGTGGTCCTATGACAGTTTCAATTCTAGGAAGCCTGTCTCATATTAGGGAGATCAGGTTGATTTTTCTTGCACTCATTGGCTTATTAAGCTCCCTAGCTTAATATGTCTGGGACTTTAATAAGTCCCCCTAGCATTCTGGGGACAACATTACTTTTTGGTTCAAGTTTTGGGTCTTCCTCAAAAAATGGGAGCAGGAAAAGAGGTGCTCAATGTACAGTGTAAGAATAGGTCATTTAAACCTACACAGAAAGCAATAATAACCATAAAATATCAAAGTACACATCAACAGAATGATTTAAACATAATTCAGTAAACAATATAATTACCTGGAAAGCTAACATTCAAGTTTGGTCAGGACATAAAAGTTTGCAGGGCTGCTAATTTGCCATTTTTACATTTCTCCTTTCCTTTTCACTGATGAAAGCCTGCTGGGAAAAATGGCCAAATAGGGTTAGTCCTTTCTTTTCAGTGGCCAGTCTCTCCAATGAAGATCCTTCCCCCTGCCATTATTTAGTGCACCACTATGCCCATGGGTACATGCTGCCTTCACTTTACCAGAAAGACTAACAGAGATTTTGAAACTCACAAGATCACCTGCATAAGGAAAAGGAACACAAAAGAAAGGTCGCCTCATTTCAGGCACAGGTTTGTCTAGGCAAGACATGTTCTCACAGTTTCATGAGGTATCCACTCTTCCTCCACCTGACTAGGGATGCAGAGTAGTCTTCAAGATTCAAAGCAGGAAGAGAAGAGAAGCAAAGGACAGGCTCACCTATTTTGTATACCCCTTGAATCTCCAACTCAGCAGCCAATTAGGGAACTCTCCATCATCTCACAATGCAACCCCCTCAGTGAGGAGTCATACATGGCCAGAAGCAGATTCCAGGTGAACCCTTGGAAGCAATAATGACATCTGGTCACCCTCTATGCAAGGCAGGACCAAGAGAAGGGCTTTGGTACAGTCTCACCTCAATGGCAAGTGCCTTACCCTGCCCAATAAATGTTTCTTCAAGAAGATCCTTCACCTGTGGGCTTTTCCCATCAAAAGTTAGATACTGGATCATCATAAAAACCCTAATACTCCTCTTTTATGGGACAGAATTTAATTTTAAAAACCTGTTCAGAAAATTTCAGGGAAAGCCTGGCTATCTCAATTAACAGCATCATTCACGCAGGAGAAAGAGTTCTGGATTCTGAACTCGACCTATGCTCTAGCAATAATTCTCTCAATAATTCCCTGCATGGTAGTGGGCAAGTCACTGCCACTTCCCATGCCTCACACTGCCCATTGAAAATTAGGTTCATAGGATCCTAAATTTAGAAGCTGAAAGGGACATTGGAGATGATCTAGTCCACTTATTTTATATGTGAGAAAGCTGAGGCCTAGAGATTAGATTTTATTTAATTGAAAATTCAATTCAGCAAATACTAATTAAGTGCCAGCTGTGTGTTGAGAACTGTACAAGTGCTGTGGCAGATGAAAAAGTAAACCATTTTCCTTTCTCTCATAGAGTTTACAGCCTGGGAACCTAGATGATCTCTAAGGTTTCTTCTAGCTCAGATAGTCTGGGTTCTAAGGGTTCTTTCAGGTGTGCAAAGTCTCTTCAATGCTGACATTTGTGCTTTAAGGGCTTTCCCATCTTTGACATTTTATGTTTCTAAGGGCCTTCCTAGTTCTACCATGCTATATTCTGAGATCCTACCCAACTCTAACCTTCTATTCTAAGTGCCCAGCTAGTTCTAACATTCTATGTTTTATGCACCTTTCCAGCTCTGACCTTTTATGTTCTCAGGTCATTCTAGTGTGGATGTTCCATCATTCAATAATATACTACCTAACAGAGCAGAGACTCTTTCCTCTAGTCTATATCCTACCCATTCTTCAAAGACCCCCAGCTCAGTCTCACCTCCAGGAAGCCTTCCCTGACTACTCCAATCTTAGGATGTCTCTTCTCTCTAAATTCAGAGATATCCAGAATGTTAACACCAGAAACTGATCATCTATGCAAACCTTAATTTTCCAAACAGGGCAAATGAAGATTAGAGAGGAGAAGTGACTTATCCAAAATTACCCAGAGTATTCAGAGCTCTCAGTCCAAGGCATCTTCCTTTATGCTAGGAATTCTTTTGCACTTCTATCTGAATGATGTAAGCACATATTGTCTCTCTCTCAAAAATGTCTCATTTCTTTGCAGAGAACATTGTGTCTTCTGTATACTTTTTTTTTTTTAAAGCAATTGGGGTTAAGAAACTTGCTCAAGGTTTCGGCCAGCTATTTCTGGGTGTGATGCTAAGTATCTGAGCCCGGATTTGATCCCCAGGTCATTCTGACACTGGGGCCAGTGCTCTTACTCTCTGTGCTACCTGGCCACCCCCTTCTGTATACTTTGTATCCCCTGGGATCTGACCCAGGACTAAATAAGTACATGGCAGATTGCAGTACTTGTTTTCCATTCCCCTTAGGAGACAATCAGAGTCTATGGGGAAGATCTAGAAAGCCTGTAGAAAGGCAAGAGAAGACAATTATGAATTTTATCATTCAAGTCTTGCCCCAATCTAACGTGTCCCCCTATGCCTACTGTACTTAAGCTAACCTTGACATCTCCAAAAAGCCATCCTCGGTATTCCCATCTGGAAGGTCCACTCCTATCCCAGAACCCATCCAAATCCTATCCATCATTCAAGGCTTTGGCAATGGCAACACTTTGGCTTTTTAGCTCAGAGCCTGCAGCCACCATCCTGGGAAGTATGCCCTCTGGATATGCAGCCTAGCAACTGCTCCCACAGGTGCTGCAAGCACAGCTCCTGCTGAAGACCTAGAAAAGAAAGTTCTTGCTACCAAAGTCCTTGGCACTGTTACATGGTTTAACATTAGAAACTCATATCATTTTATATTGTTAGAAGTGACATTAAAGAAAAGGCAGTCCCATCTGCTTTGCTCTATACTCTAAGGACTACGGGATGTGATGCAACTGAAAACTTCCATAGTTGTCCCCCCCTTAGAATGGGAGCTTCTTAGGAGCAGGGATGGTCATATTTTCCTATTTGTATCTCTAGGCTGGGTTCTGTGCTTTGCACATAGTAACTACTTTTTTTCCCTTTCATTATTTCATTTATTCAAGACCCAGTTTAAATGTTAACCTCCTCGAGGAAGCCCAAGTGTTACAGTAGAGTCCCAGCTGAAAACTGTTTTTTCCTCTTCTGCTGTCCTAGCATTGATTTTGTATCTCTCTTTTCACTCTTTCCTTATTTTACAATGTATTGTATTTTTGTGTGTCTGGGTTATCTCCCCAACCAGATTGTGAGATCTCTAAGGAATGTTCCCTGTGTTTAATTCATCTCAGCCTCCCTCATCACCCCCACCCTTAACACCACTTTCCCCCCCCCCCCCCAAATTGCAGATTTTAAGAAATATTTGTTGAATAACTGAATGAAAAAAGCACTTAGTCTGGATATCAGGCCATAAACTTGTTCACTTGCCTGCCAGTGAACAATATCAGGAAGTGGAGAGTAAAGGGAGAGAAAGTTAGATATGAAAACCCTAGGACTGAGAAGATCTAAAGACTTATCTGTTTGGGGAATCATTTGAATTCCAAAGTGGGGAATTCCTTCTCAGTGGGGATCCAGAACCTCCTCCACAACACTTTCCTACAAGTAGTCATCCAGACTCTACTGTTAACCATTCTGGTGACAGGAGGCTTACTCCCTTCCATTTCTGAACAGCTTTTTCTTTGTTATATCCTTTATACTTAGCCAAAATCTGGCAACCTGCAACTTCTACCTGAATGGTCTTGGTTTTATAAAGATTTACATTTTGGCTCTGACCTAAAGAAAAACATCCTAACAAATATAACTAGGGGAGGCTAGGTGGTGCAGTGAATAGAGCACCAGCCCTGGAGTCCAGCCTCAGACACTTTACACTTACTAGCCGTGTGACCTTGGGCCCTGCCTTCCCCCCTTCAAAAAGAAAAAACAAAAACAAAAATATAACTATCCCAAAGTGGAATGGGCTGCTTCAGCAGGTAATGGCTTCCCTTTTACTGGTGGTCTTTAAGCAAAGGCTAAATAACCACCTCTCTGATGTGTTGTACTGGGAAAAATAAGAGTAATAGTAAAAAATAGTAAAAAAAAAAATTACTAAAAATAGTAAAAAATATAAAATAAAAGTAATAGTAAAATAGTAAAAATAGTAAACAACTAGAATTTGTATATTTATGGCTTGCAAAGTGCTTTATAAATACTATGTCATCTAATCCTCTCAAAAATCCTGGAAGGTAATGATATTATAATCACCATTTTACAGATGAGGAAACTGAGATTCACTGAGGTTAAGTGACTCGTCCAGGCTAACCAGCTAGGAGGAATCTGAGACCATGTTTAAATTCAGGTGTTCTTGACTCAAGTCAGCATTTTATCTGCTGCTCCACCTAGCTAGACTAAATGACTAGTGCACTCCACTCCCTTCCAATCCCGAAATCCTCGGATTCTCTGATGTTGTGCTCTGGGGTGGGACAGAGCAGTCTTTTTTCCACAAGGCCTTTCTGATACTTCAGTGAACAGTCATGAAGTTCTTCATCTTGAAAAGGCTCTGAGCTACTTGAAGATAATAGACCTTTTTCCCTAGAATGCTCTCTCTCTCTCTCTCTCTCTCTCTCTCT
>NW_027185782.1:4965362-5133767 GCF_028583685.1 Petaurus breviceps papuanus | reverse complement strand
GGGGGGGAAGGCAGGGCAATTGGGGTTAAGTGACTTGCCCAAGGTCACACAGCTAGTAAGTGTTAAGTGTCTGAGGTCGAATTTGAATTCAGGTCCTGTCTCCAGGGCTGGTGCTCTATTCACTGTGCCACCTAGACGTCCCTAGTGCTCTCTTTTCTAGACTAAGGCATCCCCTCCTCCCCCTTCAAGCAGTCCTCAGTGCCAGTCCTCCCACCATCCTTTTCACACTTTTCCAGAAGCGCTACAACTTGTCAATGTCCCTTCTAAAAATCGCCACACTGAAGAAGCTTTCCTCAGGAGCCCTATGGAAAGAAAAACTCCTCTCTGAGCAAGCAAATTCTCCCAACCACCCAAGAGCTAATCCTTCCCTCATAGCCCAATAGCTGCTTGCTCCTTCCCTTGGAAGGTCTGTTGCAGTTACAGACAATTAAGGGTTTAATCTCAGTAATTGACTGCAAACTAGTAGTTATCATCCTTAATGACTGTTTTCTGTACTAACAGCCTCTGGCTGTACCTCAGACCCCTCTGAGGCTTAGATAGGGCTAACTGTAGTGGGGGGGGGGAGCCAGTGGTAGATATTTTTCTGAATACAAACCATGCCTCCTAAACCAATTCAATCTGTGATTTTTGAGCAGCCATGAAAGGCAATTGGGTGGCACCCTGAATAGGGTGGCAGAGTAGGTTTCAGGAAAGACTTGAATTTGAATCCTGCCTCCTATACTCACTAGCTGTATGACCCCACAGCAAGTCAATCTCTTCTAGCATCTGTTTCCTCGTCTGTAAAATAACAGCATCTATTTTACAGAGCTGCTGTGAGTCTCAAAAGAGAATATATGTGTGTGTGTGTGTATATGTATATATATATATATATAAGTACTTTGTAAGCCTTAAAGGAAATTAACAAGAAGTGTTTATTAAAATACAAAGAAAGGGAAAAACAAGGTCCCTGTCCTGGAGCAGCTCTGTTCTAATGGGCAACACAAAATGCAAACAACTGTGTATATACGAGACATTTACTGTCTAAATGGGAGATCAACTTCAAAGATAAGTACTAGCAGTGGGGAAAAAAAGACCAAAGTCTCCCATTTCATCTGGGGCCACCACCAGTCATCTTGACCTATACCTTGCCACTGGACTCTGATGATTCTGGAAGAAAGAGAGAGGCTTATGACTTTGCACAGCCTGGTCTCACTTAAGTCCAATTCACTTGCGAGTCAAGACGTTACCATCTGAAGTCATCATCCTCTTCCAGAACAGAGGATGCATAACAACATGCAGTAGGGGAGGGGAGGGGAGGCCAGGAAAGGCGTCTTGCAGAAGGTGGGATTTGAGCTGAGTTTTGCAGGTGAGGAGGGAAAGCATGTCCAGATGGGGAAAGGGAGAAAGGGGGACATTGAGAGAAAAGATACAATCTGGAGATGAAGTGCTGAGTGCTCTAGGAACATTGAGAGGGACCATTGTAACTGAATATAGAATATGGTAGAGGGAAGGAATGTGGGAGTATCACTTCTGGGAGGTAGGAGCCTTGAGCTCAAATGCAGGCTCTTCCACATGTCAAGAGTCCTGGGTTAGATTTCCAAATTTGAAGGAGATTATTGTGAAATAAGTAGGTACCTAATAAATGCTTTTTGATTGATTGATTGAGAAACCCTCCCCAGATCAAATTGAGTCCTTGTAAGCCCAGGGCTTGGTGCTGAGACAGGGGTTACAGTTGTATTAGAGAGGGGAGAGTGGGAGATAGAAAGATCTATTTAGATGCTATTACAGTAGGTGGGAGAGAGCACAAAAGAGATGGGCTAGGCTGGAGGGAGAGATGCAAGAGTCAGGGGAGGTGACACTGGAGCTGAGCCTTGACAGAAGATAAGATTTCCAAGGAGAAGAAAAGATGAAGGAACACATTCTAGCATGGAGGACAGTCTGTCCAAATACATGGACACAGAAAACAGGAGACGGAATGCCAGGCTCAGGCAACAGCAAAAGTTCAGTTCAGCTTGAATGTGGCGTGCCTGAAAGGCAGCAATGTGGACTAAGGTTGGAAAGGTGGGCTAGAACCACAGTGAGGAGCCCATGAAAGCCCTGTCCATGGTATTTGCATTTTATCCTAGCAGCAGTAGGCAGCCCCTAATAAAAGCTGGTAGTGAAGGAGAGTGGCCTGAGCCTTTGGAAGGGGAGTAGGAGTGATTCTCTTGGAACATCAAAGCAACTGAGATCCAATAACACCACAAATTCTCAGTGACACCTGTCAGCAAGATCTGGATTTTGGCTAGGCAGTGCCAGAGGAGAAGGATGGGAATGACCCAGGGGCATGAATGCCAGGATAAGGGGGCAAGAAAATCAAGGAGAAAAAAATAGGGCATAGTTGAACTGGCTAACACAATTATGAGGGAAAGAAAATAAAGATAGATCAGGGGTAAAGGAGCACAGGGAAGAATACTGGAGTTCTCAGTAAGGATAAAGAACAAGTTCCATTGATCCCAAAGAGGAGATATGAAAAGACAACTCCTCCTCTCTTTTGCAGAAGTGTGTGTGTGTGTGTGTGGGGGGGGGGGTATCTGCAGATGTGGAATAATGAGTATATAATATTTTAAAAAATCAATTGATTAGTTTGAATACTTTGAATCTCTTCCTTTTTAAATGACTTCAAGAGCGGGAAAGGGTAAAGATTCAAAAAAGAAATCCAAATCACCAGGCCCAGATAAACTGCCTCCTCAGGTACTAAATGGAATATTATTATATCATAATAAATTATAGATGTGAAGAATTCAGATCTATTAGATAAGGTTTAAATGAATTACTGCAGTGAAGAAAGTAGAACCAAGAGAACAATATTCCTTCCTCTCAGAACTTTCTCCATTGTGCCCCCTCTCTCTCCTTTCTCCCCTTTCTTTCCCACCTTCTCCCCTTTCCCCTTTGTTTTTCAGCTTCTTTTTGTATGTGTTGTCTTAACAAATTAAGCTTCTTGAGGCCAGAAGCCTCTTTTAACTAGTACTAATATTCCCAGAATTTAGCATGTGCTTAACACCTAGCAAGGACTTCATAAATACTGGGGTGTTCAAGGATGATCAGCACCTTTGGTGTGAAAGTTTGCCAACCTCTTTTTAGTACTGTTCATCCACCTTTGGTGTCCACCTTTACCCAACTCTCACCTGTGACTCCAAGAAGCTGCAGTGGCCACACCCTAGTAAAAAAACATCTCAGCAGAAGAGTTAAACCACCTTGAGAGTAACTGTCAGGTCTCAAACCTGTTGGTGGGTTATGGGGATGTCTATCCCAAGTATCTGAAGACTCCCCCTGGTGGAATGGGCAAATAAGAACAATTTGTTCCAATGGCCATGAAGATGGTTGTGGAAACCTTAGAGCTTAGTCAGACATTTAAGATGCCATCACCAGTCACTTGACTTGTATCTTGCCACTGGACTTCAATGTCTCTGAAAAAAAAGAGTGAGGCTAGATGACTTTGCAATTCTGCCTCACTTAAATCCAATTCACACAAGTCAAGATGCCATTGATGTCATTGGGAACAAAAAACAATAAATACAATTATGTAAATGAAATAAACACTAATGTGCTGATGAAGTTAGATGAATTGCAATGGTCCAACTTGGGGTTTGTCTGAGAAAAACATTGAGGAAACATGCTGGTTGGTTTTTAGGAAGTATTTAATCAATTAATCGGCTACAGAGCATGGAGCACGGTGTCTAGAGTCCTGGGTCTGAAGTCAGGAAGATTCATCTTTCTGAGTTGAAATCTGTCCTCAGACACTTATTAGTTATATGACCCAGGGTAAATAGTTTAACTTAACCCTGTTTGTCTCAGTTTCCTCATCTGTAAAATGAACTAGAAAAGGAAATGGCAAAACATTGTAGTAGTATCTTTGCTAAGAAAACCCCAAATGGATTCAGGAAGAGTTGAACTTGACTAAAAAAAAAAAGATTGAACAACAAAAAATAAATCAATCAAAAAGCATTTAATAAATAATAGGTAGAGGGTGGTGGTGGAATATAAAGATAAGAAAAACATTCCCTGCCCTCATAAACCCATAAATAAGTACTAGATATCAAGCCATGTTGCTTTGTAGATTGAAGGCAGTTTTGCTTAAATTTTTCTTTATTGCAAAGGAATATTTGATTGGACTGGGGAAACATATTGTGAAATGATTTTAATGTGAGATAAACTCTAAAAATAAAAGCTACTAATGGGAAGGAAAAAAGATCAGGTCATGTGAGACTAACCTAATTTTCTTTTTTTTTTGACAAGGTTACTAGATAGGTAGATGAAGAGAATGCCATGTATATATAGTTGTCCCAGATTTCAGTGAAGCATCTGATTGGGTGGAACAGAATATAGCCTTACAGGCTCTCTTTTTAACAAGGTGACTGCTTCTCATTCATACATTAATATAATTCAAGATTCCTTGAAAGATATAACAGAAATGACTGTTTAACAATAATATGATCATAAACATTGATTAAGGAATAAAGCAGGGAGATGTGTTCTTGCCAAAAGGATTTGTCACTGTGATCAAAGAGATCTATTACTGGGTCCAAGTGGAAGAGGGATTTCCTTGGAATAGTGAGCTGTTTCAGATATTCCTGTTTGTGGATGAAATTGTGCTGATGGTATTAAGCCCCAGAATATTTGCTGAGCCTCCTCGATGAGAACTGTAATCACTCCAAGGAGTTTAGCCTGACCATCCACAGGATGAGTATCCATTACCAAATTACAATTTTAATATCGAGCTTGTATGTATAACTGGGTAAGGCAGTAAAAGGGGGCAACAAGGGTCCAGGTAAGTGAATTAGATTACCTTCAGAATATATAGCAAAGGTTCATCTTTTTAATAATAGCATTCTATTGGATTTACTGTTATATAGCAGAATTGGAATAAAATGGTCTCAGAAATGTTAAAAAAATGAAGATCACATGGGGGGCAATGGAGAGGTGCATGGTGGGTGTGAGCAAGTTATAACATATAATCACTGAGAAACTTTAAATAAAAGGAGCAAAAGATGTCATCAAAGAATTGTATCATAGGAGGAGAAGATTGGTTGGCTGTATATCAAAAATGGGTATATCAAAGGAGGGGTGAGAGGTAGACAGCCAGGGTATTCCACTAGTACCTTTTTAGTGCCAACAGAAATACATACATACATACATGAATATGTACATACATATACACATAGTTAGATAGATTTAAAAATTTTTCTTTCTTTCTTTTTGGAGGGCAGTTGGGGTTAAGTGACTTGCCTAAGGTCACAGGGCTAGTTTTTGTGTGTAGTGTGTTAAGTGTCTGAGGCCGGATTTGAACTCAGGTCCTCCTGACTTCAGGGCTGGTGCTCTATTCACTGTGCCATCTAGCTGCCTAGATAGATAGATAGATAGAAGGGGGAAAGTCAGGGCAATTGGGGTTAAGTGACTTGCCAAAGGTCACACAGCTAGTAAGTGTTAAGTGTCTGAGGCTGGATTTGAACTCAGGTCCTCCTGACTCCAGGGCCGGTGATCTATTCACTAAGCCACCTAGCTGCCCCAATTTTTATTATGATTGATTGTAGATGGAAGCTGTAAGGAAGATCTCCTCTGTTGCTGTTCCGTTGTGACTAACTCTTCATGACCCCATTTAGGATTTTCTTGGCAAATACTGGAGTGGTTTGCCATCTCCTTCTCCAGTTTATTTTACAGATGAGGAAACTGAGGAAGATAGGGTTAAGTGGTTTGCCTAAGGTCACCCAGATAGTGTCTGAGGCTGGATTTAAACTCAGGTCCTCCTGACTCCAGGGCTGGTGCTCTATTCACTGTGCCACCTAGCTGCCCTAATAGAAATATATTGGGTGTGCCCCTGTGGTGAATTAGTAGAAAGATATGGACAAGAGTCTCACTGAAAGTACAAGCATGGATGGATTGTAATATACATTGTTGGAGAAAACTTTCAAATCTTTGATATCACAGATTCTTTTGAACACTTAACAAATCTTTCATGATAACCTTATGGTTAAGATAGAGAACTATGTCTAGATGATAGAATGTTTAGGTGCATTTTAGAAATGGGTTGAATGGCTGGACCCAAAGAATAGTCATTCCTAATCATGAATGGTTCTATGTCGACTTTGAAGGAGCTCTGTAGTAAGTTTAAGTGTGCTGTTTAACATTTGAATCAATGACTTGAATAAATAAATAGCAATCTTATTAAAGTGTAAGATGACAGAAAGCTGAAAGATCTATCTGTCACACTGGATAATAGTCTGGAGGATTCAGAAAGATCTTGACAGGGTAGACCAGAGGTGTCAAACAGGACTGGTAGGACCTTCCCCACTCCCCACTCCCAACACTACTGAGAGAGCTGGAACCAGATTAAAATGTAATTGGGAAATATTTAACCAAATAAATAAAATACAACAGAACATATTTACCTTTAAAAAAGCCCCAAACGAAGTCGTTATGTCTTTTAGGGATCCTTATGGACAGATGGTTTCTGTCTGAGTGACACCCCTGGGGTAGCATGGAATCTATAAGATTACAATCATAAGGACAAATGTAAAATTTTGCACTTGAGCTAAAAAAAAATCAACTTCACAAGTATAAAAATGGAGAAGGGAGATTAGATAGTTTTAAAGTGCTTTTTTTTTTAAAATCTGGAAGTTTTAATGAACTTTAACCTCAACAAGTGGGATGTGACAATGTTAAAAGCTCAAGATTTCTTAGGTTGTATTGAGAGACATGGTGTCCAGTACTACGGATGTGACAGTACTGTATGTCCCCTGCTCTGATCAGACCATATCTTATAGTACTGAGCTTGGTTTCAGACAACACCTTTTATAAGGGCGTTGAAAAATTGGAGTAGATCCAGAAGAGTGATACAAGTATTGAAAAGGACTTGAGATCTTGCCATATAAAGCTCAGTTGAAAGAACAGGGGGAGCTTTATTTTTTTAATATAAAGATTTTTTTGATGTATTTTGTTTTCACAAAATTTATTAAGTGAGGGTTACCCATGATCATAAAGAGTAAAAAAGAAGCAGAAGGGGAGAACATTTTTCACAAAACTAACATATATATGCATATATATGTATGTCTATGCACATACGTAAAAAATATTGTGTTATATATGGTATTGAACACCCTTGTCTGCAAAGAAATAAGAGGATGTGTCTTCTCATATCTCTTTTTTGGGGCCAAAGTTGTTTGTTATGATTTTGTAGCATTCAGTTTAAATTATTTCATTATTCTATCAATTTACATTGTTGTAGTCATTGGGTATATTATTTTACTTAGCAGTTCTATTTGCTTTGTATCAATTCATAAGTCTTCCCATGCTTCTCCTAACACAACGATATTCCATTCCATTCTTGTACCATAATTTATTTAGCCATTTCCCAATTAATGGGTGTCTGCATTGTTTCTGAGAACCAAGGATTTTTAACCTGGAAAGATTTAGTAGGTATTTGATTCTTGTCTTTAGGCATTTGAAGGGTTGTCATAGGGAAGAGGGATTAGATATGTTCTGCTTTATCCTAGGAGAGACAATTAGGAGCACCGGGTGGAAGCTGCATAGAGACAAATGTAGGCTTAATTGAGGAAAAAACTTCCTACCAGAGTGGAATGGAATGGGTTACCTTTGAAGATACTGAGTTCCTCCCACCACTGACAGTGTGCAAGCAAAGGTAGATAGCTACTAGCTGGGCATGACATAGAGGGGACTCTTGTTCAGGTATTGGTTGGACTTAATGACCTTTGAACTTCCTCCCTCCTTCCCTTCCTCCTCTTCCTTCTTGCCTCCTTCCTTCCTTCTTTCCTCCCTCTTTTCCTTCCCTTCCTTCTTTCCTCCCTCTTTTCCTTCCCTTCCTTCTTTCCTCTCTCTTTCCTTCCCTTCCTTCCTTTTCTCCTTCTTTTCTTCCTTTCTTCCCTCCTTCCTTCCTATCTCCCTCTGTGATTGTGTAATTTTGTGAGACAGAGGGAGACATACAAGAGATAGAGGGAGACATGCAAAAACAGGAGATTATATTTAGCAAGGGTAATCTTAGGTACAAGATGATGAAGGTGGTATAGTTATTTGGGGGTGTTAGCTAGGCCTAGGATTTGACACACCCTTTTGGAGTAGAGACATAAGTCTTGGAAGCTAAAGAGGCCTGTGAGTTACAGAAGACATTTACATACATTTTGAAATCTCTAAGTATGAGAGTAGGGGTCAGAATAGACAAGAAGACCATGAGCTAGGTATTGAACCCCTTGAAAAGGGGGAAAAAAAAGAAGGTAAATGACAAAGCAACAAGGCTTTCGATCAATATATATTAGTGATTGTGCAGGAGGAACTGTATGGGAGCTGAAGTGGGGAACCAGGAATTTGCTTATTCTGCTTCCTGGTTGATGTGATCGATGGAGCAACTTGGCATGACCGAGTGGCCAGGCAAGGCCAGGCAAAAAAGTAAGGTCTCCAGGAGTCCGAGAAGACATTCAATGTGAAGAAAACGTTTTAGGATAAAGGGAGATTTTAGTAATAAAGTGAGAGCTCCAGTGGACAGAGGAAGCTGGATCATTGGCAGCTGAGCTTGAGAGGGATGAGGGTGGAGAAAGGGAGATGGCAATTCTCAGTCACAAGGATTGAAGGAGCAGTGGTTGGGACTTGGTCAGTCATAGGAAAGGGGAAGTACTAGTTAACTGAATATTCAGTTAATCAGAGCAGAGGTTGGAGGGGTGATGGTAGTAGTGGTCGGGAAGGTCAGGAAGTGGACTACAAATACGAAATTAAGGGCACAGTGTCAGAGATGGGCAGTTTGTGTTATTCATCTGTGCTTTTTTGGGGAGCTAGGGGAGTGCCATATAGTACACAGAATGCTGGACCTGGAGTCAGGAAGACCTGAGTTCAATTTTAGCTTCAAACATGTCCTAGCTGTGAGACGTTGGGCAAGTCACCTGACCTCTGTTGCTTCAGTTTCCTCATCTGTAAAATGGGGATAAGAATAACACCTAGCTCACAGAGCTGTTGTGAAGATCCAATGAGATAGAACCGTGTCCAGCAGGTGCTTCATAAATACTTGTTCTCTTCCACTTTCCTTTTGTTGCAAGGGAGAGTTCTATTTGATGAAAGTCAGGTAGTGGTATTAGCAAACAACAGCTATGTAGGAAATAAGCAACAGGAAAACATTAGAAAAAAATATTCTCATTTAATGAGAACAAGAAGAAGACGTCTAGCCCTGGGGAGAGTGTAGGCCCTTTGGTTCATCATTCCTTTCTACCATGACTCGGGAAAAGTGGGCTGAAGGCTTAAGCCAGGAAGCTGGGCTGTTGGCAGTAGGAGGGATACTTCCTTTCCCCTTAGCAGTCACAGCTTCAAGCTACCTGGACACTTGACAGTGGTGGAAAGCTGAGGCGCTGTTGCTATCTCAGATGGCAATGGCAGGCAAAGACACAGTAATGAGAGACAGAGGAAGTGCCACCTCCACAAAGAGAAGTCCAAGAGGCTTTCAGTCCCAGTCCCTGAGAAGAGCTGGAGCTCCCACCTCCGGGTAGTGAGTGATGATGAAGGGCCAAATATATCTCTGGGCAGTGGTGTCTCTATCACTTCCTTAGCAGTGGCATCTTCTCTGGAATCGAGCTGGTCACAGAGGACTGACTGCTATTGTCTGTGTTCCAAGGGTCCTTCTAGCCCTGGCCTTGTGTGCTCCAAGGGCCTGCTCATCCTTGGCCTTGTGTTTTATGATTCCTGAAGAAGCTCCAAACAGAAATGACTCTATTAGTTGCTACCAATGGAATTAGGATGAACAAAATTATTTTTTAAATCTCAAAATCACATCACTGTTCTTAGTGGATTCTTTCTTGAGATCACCTGGAATACAAAAGCCTCTCCAGTACCTGTGATAGGTGGAAAAACACTTTCAACTGGACACTTAACTGAAACAAGGCATTAACAAAAGACATTCCTTCCACCAACTGCAGGCAACACCTTCCGGACTGAATGTATCCATCACTGAACAAATGATAAGCAGAAGCTTGTGAGTTCTGTGCCTGATGTAATCAGAAATATTGGAAAGGCAGCATTTTTAAAATGTTGAAATTGGGAGGGGAAGGTAACCAATTTATTTTTTAAAAGTGGAAGAAAATACCTTTTTCGAACTATAGGTACCAAATTTGACTGATGCTGGGAAAAATTAGAGAAAAAAGAAATGATTGGTGAGCACTAGCAAAGGGAAATGGTTGATCAATAAAAGTTAGCATGGGTTCGTCAAGAACAAATTATGTCAGACTAACTTAATTTCCCTTTTTGACAGGGTTACTAGATTGAAAGTTGGGGCAGTTCCATAGTGTACTTGGGTTTTAGCAAGGCAACTCAGAAAGTCTCAAGAAGTATCCTTGTGGATCAAGTGTAGAGGATGGGTTGGACACTAGTACATTTATATTAATTCAGAAGTGGATGGAGGCAAGGAGTGATTAATAAACTAATGTCAACCTAGATGGAGCTCTCTAGTGGAATGTAGAGGTAGGGCTCTGTCCTTGATTGTGGTCTGTTGGGCATTAAGAAAACAAATTAAGTACTTGGATGAAGATATAGATGACATGTTCCCCAAATTTGTGGATGATGCAAATCTATGAGAGACAGCAAATAGCTTAGATAACAGATCTTGGATCCAAAAAGATCTTGACAAGCTGACATAATGTGCCAGAACTAGTAAGAAGAAATATAATAGAGAATGTAAAATCCTAGAGTTGGGTTAAAAATAATTAACAACACTTGATATGAAGAGATAAGAACGTTTTCTTGGATTACAGTGTTATGTAACAACCAAAATAGCTAAAGTTGACCAGAAGTAGTTAGATTATGTAAGAGAGAAAATGGTGGACCTGGCGTCAGGAAGTCCTGAGTTCAGAACTGGTCTCAGACTCCTCCCAGCTGTGTGACTTTGGGCAAGTCACTTAACCTCTGCCTGGTTCAGTTTCCTCACCTATAAAAGGGAGATATTAAGAGCACTTACCTCCCATGGTGGTTTTGAGGATAAATGAGATTAGATTCATTAAGCACCTAGCACATGGTGCCCAGTACATAATAGGCACTTAATAGCTGCTTATTCCCCTCCCTCCCCACCCCTAAAAATCTTTAGTTCATGCCATTGTCACTTGGATAAAACAGTAACTCCTGAGCCCGGCATCTAAAGTCCTTCATAATCTATTTTCAACGTATCTTTTCAGACTCATTGTATTGTACTCCCCAACATATGTTATACATCCAGCCAGACTAGCCTACATACCATTACCTGGAGTTGCTGTTCCGGCTCCTCCTGACTTAGTGCCTTGGGAATGTAGCGCCTTTTCACCTCTCCCTCTTAAAATTCAGGGCTCATTTCAAGTGCCACCACTGACTCTGATGATGATTATCCTAATTGGTGGTGCTCTTTCTCTGCTCAAATTGTCTTGTATTTATTTATTGGTGTGAAGGTTGAATTCTCCAGGTAGAATCATAAGCTGTTTTAGGGGAGGGATATTTTTCATTTTTGTTTTTGTATTCCCAGTGCTTAGCACATAGCACTTTGGACACAGTATTTAATAAACAATTTTCGGGGGCAGCAAGATGGTGAAGTGATTAGAGTATTGGGCTTGGGAATCAGGAAGACATCTTCCCGAGTTCAAATCTGGCCTCAGACACTTACTAGCTCTGTGACCCTGGGCAAGTCACTTAACTCAGTTTGCCTCAGTTTTCTCATCAAATGTGCTAGAGAAGGAAAAAGCAAACCACCCCAGTACCTTTGCCAAGGAAACCCCAAATGGAGTCAGACGTGACTGAAGAACTCAACAACAACAAAATATATTGAGTTAAAATATAATCTTCACTAACAGAATCTAGAAAAGATATTGACAAAGTGGGGTGCAAAAAGCGAGAGGACAGGAGATTATGGTGTATAAGGGTCAATTCAAGCAAATACGGATGTTCAGATATTTGAAAAGTTCTAATTTGCAACGTTTTGCTTGGCTCCAAAGCGCAGAATTATGACCAAATGGGCATAAACTAGAGAGGCAAATTTCAACCTGATTTCAGGAAGAAAATCATAACAAAGCTGTTAGTGGAATGGGCTGATTGGTGAGCTAGTGATTTTCCCTTCTCTAGACCCCTTCAAACAGAAGCAACACTTGGAGATGTTATAGAGAGGATTGATCCTTCATGTGGAGGTTTCCTTAAATCATTTCTCTTATCTGAGATTTTCTGAGTCTTTGATAAAGGATAGTTGGGACTGGCAAAGCACGTTGCAAATATTTAAAATTAGAATTCAAGAATAATACGGATTTCCTGTCAACTTATTTTATTTAAAATTCTAATATAGAAGAAAAAAGAATTTAACAATAGACACGCTAAGGCAAGTGGTTATGTCTTATTATACAGCAACATTATTGTATATACATGTAGTTTCTCTGGGTTAAAAGCCTCAGCAGGATTTACAAGCATGGGTAAGAGTGGAATAAACAAACAAATGAAAACACAATCTATGTTATACACAGAATGTTAAAACCTTAATTGTAACAAACAGAATTAGTCAACTGGATTATTTCATCCAGTGAGTGACCAGTAAGTTTGTATTTATCACCAAATCTCTATTTTTGTACAAACTGAAACAAGGATGATTTTTCCCACTGCCCCAAAATAAATTGTTCCCATGCTTTAAAATTTATTTATTCAAACATTTGTTAGGCACCTACTGTGTGCGAAGCCCTATACCAAGTGCTGGGGAAAATACAAAATTTAGACGAGTCACAAATGCTTATAACCACAGGGGACCGAGGACGAGCAAGGTTAGAGTAAACTGCAGTGAAAGTTGATTTTCACATAATCCAAGATACGGAGGCCTAACTTGATTCCGAGGCAGCAATGGTAGTACAACTTATTTCACACCTCTAGTATTAACTAGTTGTGTGATCTTGTTTGACTACATGAAGTCAAAGGCCCCTTCCAACCCTGAAATTTTAGGACATGTGGTCCACCTGAGATTTTTAGCAAAACATATTTACTAAATTTAATTAACACCCATGAATAAATAGGCTAACATTACCTCAGCAACTGCCTGCCCCTAGTGTTGTGTAACTGCTTCTAGATGTTATGGACCAATGACTAATTATTTAAATTAAAAAAAAAAAATCATGCAACTTATACATATCAGGATATACGATTACATGGCCTTTTTTTTTCCCCTTCTTCATTAGTCTAGATTTGTAGTATCACTCATGTAGGAAATTTTGAGTGAAGATGCTCCTCCTGCCAATTTTGATTAGCAAGTAAAATACTTATAGTCCATTTCCTGTAGCCCATAAGTCAAGCAGCTTGCTTAGAGTGGCATGTCAGGTATGTCTTCATGGCTCAGAGGTCAACTCTCTCTTCACTACGTCCCGCTGCCTTTCCTGTGCACTGGTGATGTTACTCCTTTTCTAAATCCTAAGGTTTTTTCTTGCTCTGACATTCTGCTTGATGGAGCCTTCCAGCCCTGACATTCTAGGATTCACTAGTTCTGTGGATAGAGGTTTGGAAAACCTTAATTCCCCAAAATAAAACTCTTGAGTTTTGTACTAAAGTCCCTCTGCAAATGGTCTCTAAAACAAATAAAAAAACTTTATTAACCAAATAAAAACAGTAATAAAATACAGGTCACAGGATGCTTATTCTGAAAGACAAACAAAACTTCTGAATTCAATCTTTCCTTGACTGGTTTGATAATACAATCATCCTTTCCTGGATCCTTCATCATATTGCTTGCCAAAAGCAGAAATCTAGTCTTACCAGCCAAGACAGAAAGGGTCTGCCCGATATGTGCAAAAGGAACATCTTTCCCACCCTGTACTCCAATGTAAAAAACACAATTATCTATCTGCCCTTTAATGTGGCCTATGTTCTCCTCAAATTGTCTGCTTGCTGCTCATTCTCATGATGCAACCCAAAAATACAACCGCTGTATGTGCTTTGCAAACTAGTACTCAAAGGGAATGTTGAATGAAGGCCATGGGGATGTTTTCAAGTACATGAAAGCTTCATAAAGACAAAGGCTTATATACTTTTTTTTTTTCCCGTTTTGATTTACATGGTGAAATTAGAATAGAAATTACAAAGATGCGGATTTTAGTTTAACCTAAGAATTTCTGACCTCTTAAGCTGTTCAACAATGGCTAGACTGTCTCAGTAAAGTGAGGACCACTGGCCAGGGATACAGAAGGAGATTAATGCATTTTAAGATCCCTGCCAACTAAAAATTTTATGATTTCTAGTTCAGTGGAAGGTCTGTTCCCTCACTGCCTAGATATAAGAAGTCAGCTGATTTAGTATTAATGCTGGTGACATCTTTACTTATTGGAAATGGCCTTGCTAATATACCCTTTATTTGATCGTGAAAACGATCAAGAATCAGCCTTGTCTTACCCTACATGATCACTATGACCCTACAGAGTTCAAAGTAGAGAAAAAAAATAATAAGGCCTTTCTTTATCATGATACCAAATCTGCAAGAATGGCTGACAAATTCTAAACATTTGTCTGGGAAAAGGATTGGGATGCTGCTGAGTCCTCATTCATATGTCTAAAGCATCAGACCTGTCTCACTTGGCAACCTGGGGAATGAATCCTTTCTAGCTAGCTACTCTTGCGAGAAGCCTTGTTATAAGGAGAAAGAGTAATTGATTCAAAATCAGATGACTGGGTTCTGCTTTTTACCATATAACGCTTTGGTTAAATTGCCTCCCTACAATTTAGTTTTTTCATTTGTAAAATAAAGGAATCAGACTAGAAGATCTCTAAGGCCCCTTTTTGGGCAGCTACACGGCACAGTAGATATAGCACTGGGCCTCGAGTCAGGAAGACTCGAGTTCAAATTCGATCTCAGATACTTACTAGCTGTGTGACCCTGGGCAAGTTACCTGTTTGCCATGGTATCTTCATCTGTAAAATGGAAATAATAAGTGTCTCTACCTCCCAGGGTTGTAAAGATCAAATGAGATAACTAAAGCTTTTAGTACAGTGCTTGGTATATAGTAAGCAATATACATACATGTGCATATATATATTAGCTATTATTATTTTAGGATCCTATGGGAAGGTGAAAATAAAGAGGGCATGCCACACACATGTATTCACATGCTTTGAATCAAGTAAGGCGAAGGTGGACTATTTAATACCAAGAGTACAAGACCTGTACTTCAAATTGTGCTCCTTACAAATGCCCTAGAAGCATGTAAAGCCACAAACAATATACACCCAGTCATAATGCTGTATAAAACAATGGAAACTGGGTTCGAAGGTTAGTTCACCTGGGCCAGGTGGGTGTGAAGAATCTGTACATTATGAGGTGGGACAGAGCAAGGCCAAAGTCAAGGGAGGGAGTCCTTGAAGTCTGTAAGGCAACTTGATGTTTCACTTCAGTCTTTCCTGGCTCCAATCTGCTCTATTGCTAGTTGTCTTGGGGAGGCTTCTTCCTGATGTCTGTGACAAAGATGAAGGGCTGCAAGGGCTATTAACACCAGGTATTGACAAAAAAAGATTTATGTGCCAACAAGATATCTGGGGTAGGAAGGCTTCCAGGTCTCTGTTTGCCCTGGGAGCCTTTTCATTTCCCTCAAAAGAAGTGTGTTTATATGAAGGATGTGTGTCACTTAAGAGGTGGGGAACACAAAGGAAGCAAATATGGAGCCTAGAGGCTTCCCAGAATCACAGAAGCTCAGAGCTTTAAGGAATTTTAGAGATCATTTAGTCCTCTCCAGGCTTTCCTCTCCTCATTGCCATTCCCTGTCCATCCCTGCCCCTGCCTCCAATTCCCATGTCCTTACTTCAGTTTCCTCTTCTGTAAGATTAGATTTCACTAACTGATCTCCAATCTCAACATTCTAATTCCAAAGCCTTGTTAACTCACCCTTTTCTCAGGCCTTCAGGACAAAGAAAAGGGTTTTCACATAATTCAAAGTATGTAGGCCTAACTTGTTTCTGAGGCAGCAGTTCCTAATGAACTAATCAAAGAAGAATGTACACATTTCTGATGGAGGGGGGGGCAGAAGTCACTTGTTAGGTTAAGTAAACTGTCATTATTATAGGTGTCAATG
Organism: Petaurus breviceps papuanus; assembly: GCF_028583685.1. NCBI lineage: Eukaryota > Metazoa > Chordata > Mammalia > Diprotodontia > Petauridae > Petaurus > Petaurus breviceps. Next base: position 5,117,715 of record NW_027185782.1, on the reverse strand, counting down.
CTGAATGCATAGATTGAACATGGGTTCCTGTGACATGGAAATTCAAACATTTTCCTTTACATATAGGCAATAATGCTATTCGTGATAGGACATCTTACTTCAAATTAGGCTTCCCAATAGATGTATAAACAAGAAAAATGAATAAATCTGCTAAGTTCCCTCCTAAAAGAAATAATCCCAAATAATCAATATTGTTCAGCTGATATAACTCTTCTTGTACTAGTGCTCCTGAAGTGATCTGGAAGGGTCTTTCCTTTGGACTCTCAGCCTACTCAAAGAGGGAGGAATTAATCAGGTTTATGATTTAGGCCAGGAAACCACCACCAACGGCTACCCTTGGAAAGCATCTGGGGAAGTGCTTCATGTGAAACTCTTTGTTTTTCGCTATCAGCTCACTTGGCATTCCAATCACGTGGCAGAGTATTCTGTTTAGCCTATCTTAGGCCCATTTAATTTGTGGGCTAATTAATTTTAATCATCATTTATTAAGAGCTTATCACAAGTCAGGTACTGTGCTGGTTGCTTGCAAAATGGACACTATGATCTTTGGACAGTTGTCATTTTCAGTGCATAGTACCCACATGCTACTGTTGCTGCCTTGGTCCTGTTAATCACTATAACCAAAACCATTAATCCTGGGGTCCTTTAAAAGCTACTGTTTTGCTACTCCAAACAGGTTTTCAAAGGTGAGGACAGTGTTTCCTCAATGTGCCTTTCATTCCAAGCTGGGCAGAGGGGTAGGTTTAAATGAAAGTAAGGAACCTCACAATACCTCCCCCAATCAGTTCCTGTTATTAGGGGAAATGTAAACACAAGCCTGTAGCTCTGTAGATATATAAGTACACAACACATACATACATACATACATATATATATATATATATTTATGTATAATAATATACACAACAGAACAGTGTAGTAGATCAAGGTGCCTTACACTTGGAAGCTGGCATTCTTGGACTTCTAAGTGAGCCTGAACAAAAGTTCAATGTAGTACAGGACTGAAAGCCTGTTGAATAACTGGATATTCAAAAGGTCTTGAAAAAGTCATTTTCTTTTCAAATGTGCATTTTTCCAAAGTGATTTATTTTCTCCAGGTATCTGTCTCAAATTTAGATGTTGGGGTCAAGTTAATCTTACACCTTTAAGCTTTATTATTATTATTTTTTTTAAGCAATCGGGATTAAGTAACTTGCTCAAGGTTACACGGCCAGTTATTTCTGGGTGTGGTGCTAAGTATCTGAGCCCGGATTTGATCCCCAGGTCATTCCGACACTGGAGCCAGTGCTCTTACTTGCTGAGCCACCTGGCCGCCCCAAGCTTTATTCTTTAAAGGTGTCCAAGTGATGCATTAAAGAGTTATAGGGGAGGAGGACACTGCCCCTCCCTCACAACACATGGCTACTCACTCAGGCAATGAAAGGTTAAAAAGTAACCAACTTTACTTTTCACCTTCACTAGAGAAGAACTGGTTTAATTTAGGTGCACTTGGTGATTTGCTACAGAACAGCACTGAGACATGGGACTTCCTTAAGAGAAGGATTTTGAGGTTTGCCAGCTCTCCACACCCACCCCCAGGCACAGAGTCATGATTAAATCCCACACTACATGCTACCTGGAGCCTTGTAGTAGACTCTTCCCTACTCCCGACCCTATTCCAACCAGAAGCACTTCATTTCAGGTAGGACTTAAATATTTAGAGCAGTGATTGGTAGTCTGGTCAGAATCCATTTCCAAGTGATGGTTTGGAAAAATCAACACCAAGATTAGGTTGGAGAATTTCACATAGTGGATGTTTGGTAAATGAGGAAAGACTCCCCCCCCCCCCCCACTATCCCCTAACAATGTTCTGGATCCTGCACCATGCTATACTGAAGAAAACCAGAAGCATCAAATACAGTTAAAAATCCAGAAGTTGTGTGTAAGGGACACACACCTCTCATCTTTAAAAGCAGCTTAAAATGTCCTTTTTAAGTCTTTGAAATGTAGGTTGTGTTTAATCTTGATTAAGGCTTTTGGCTGTACAGGAAATTCCTCATTTTTCCCTCCTGGAAAAAGTCCCCCACGATATATTTTCCTCTGCTCAGGGGGCCAAGTTGCATGTGTCCTGTTAGCAGAGTTTTCTTTCACAGGAGACTAGCAAGACTGGTGGTAGGTCCATTCTGCGCCTGAAACTGTACAGGGGGTGGCCCGTCTGTCCACTGGAACACATGCATGCAAATGAAAGAAAATGGAATTTACAACCTGGAAAATGATGAACATGCTGTTCTGTGGCAAGAAGTAAATCACTGTTCATATTTCTTGACCAGACCCTATCTAGAGCATTCTATCTGGGTCTAAACACAACAAGGTAAGGGTGACAAAGATGTGGAAGGGACTCAGAAATCAGGGCATATGATGATCAACTGAAGCAAACAGATGCTTAGCCTAGAGAAGAGAAGACTTAGGAGGATATAATCACTGTTGTAGGTAAAGGAGAGGAGAAATGAGAGAGAAAGCTAGGACCCAACTGATGGGGAATCACAAGGAAATAGATTTAAGTTTAGTATGAAACATTTTCTAATAATCAAGGTTGTCCAGTAATAGAATAGGTCTCTTTCTGAGGTAAGGGTGAACACCCTAGTACTAAAGGTGTTCAAGCAGACAGTCACCTTTTGAGGCAGCTAAATGGCACTGGGCCTGGGGTCAGGAAGACCTGTGATAAAATACAGGCTCAGACACTTACTAGCTGTGTGACTCTGGTCAAGTGTCACTTAACTTTTCTCTCCTTCAGTTTCCTCAACTGTAAAATGGGAATAATAACTGCACTTACCTTGCAAAGCTGTGAGGATTAAATAAAATAATATTTGCAAAGTGCTCAGCATACTGCCTAGTATGTGCTATATAAATGCTAATTCTCTTCTCTTTCCCCTTTTAAGATACCACAGAGAATTCCACATTGGGAGACCGATTGGACTAGATGACCTTTTAGGTCCCTTTGCAGGCTGAGATTCTATGATCGAAAATACAAGATGATGTTACCAACCAACCGTCAGCTACAGGCAGATACTGAAAGCTAGTTTTCTTGGGGCAGGGATAGTTAGTGCCTAGTATGTTATCAAGGGCAGGCATCTCCTGGGGGCTAGACTGGATACCTGGGAAAGGAGAATGAAGTTAACGAGCCTAAAACCATGACAATGTCAGCTAAGAAATTTGACAACTGGTCATAAAATGTATCTTTCTTCACCACAGATTTAGCAGGAGATGCTACCAAGCCCCCGACAAAGTCCCTCACCGTGATCAGGTTGTGTTCTGGAAGGCTACAAGCTTCAATGTGATCCTGGAGAAGTTGCTGGGAGAAGTTCTGATGCATCTGGGCAGCTTCATGAGCATCCATTGCATTCCCACAAGCTTTATTCAGGTCTGGGAAAGAAAATAACACTCATAGCATTCAGATGATTAAATAAAATACTGTCAGCTGAATTCTAGCTGGTGTGATCTCTCAAAAGCCTTCCTTGGAGATTCTGGCTTATGGGTTTCCTCTCCTTGCTGCTCTCCTATAGTACTTATCCCTATTTACCATCATAATTGTACTAAATTGTGCTACATAATTGCAGACTAAATTGTTATCTGTTCCACATGTATATTTTCTGTCTTCCCAATTAGCAATAACAGCTGACATTTCTATAATGCCTCATGGTTATAAGAACATTTTCACATACTGTATCTTGGGGAGGCAGTGCGATATAGAAAAACAACTAGATTTGAAGTAGAGAACTAGGTTCAAATGTTACCTCTGACACCTATGTGATCTTGGGCAAATCATATACCTTCGTCTTCTATAAAACATGGGGGGAGGGGAGGGAAGAGCTGAAGGCTGTTTGATTAGATGCCCTCTAAAGTTCCTTCTAGCTCTAAATCCATAATAATGTGATCTCCATAAAAATTTTAAGAGGTAGATAACAATAGCTTTCATTGAAAGTTTCTGTAGTACATAACACTTTCCTTACAACAATTCTATGAGGTATGTAGTGCAAATGGTATTACCTCCAATTTACAGATGAGAAAAAGAAAATCCACAGCGGTTGCACCTTTCCCAAGATCGGCAGAGCTAGGATCTGAATTAAGACTTGTTTCCAAAAAAAGTGCTCTTTTTATTATACCACAGGTAACCCAACTAAACTAAAACTAAGGCCCTCTCAGGACAGCAATAAATGACGGGGACATATTTTGCAAGAAGCAGTATGGTGGAGTGGAAAAAATATGACATCAGAAACCTGGGTTCAAGTTTTGGTTACATCACTAAATAACTGATCTGGGCAAGGCCTCTCTTTACCTCCTTGAGCCTCAGTTTCATTGTCTATAAAATGGGGATAACAGTTTCTACCATGTCTCCACTAAAGGGCTGTCATGATCATCAAATGAAATATGTGCCAAAATGTTCTTTTTTTTTTTTTTTAAGCAATCGGGGTTAAGTAACTTGCTCAAGGTTACACGGCCAGGTGTTTCTGGGTGTGGTGCTGAGTGTCTGAGCCCGGGATTCGATCTCCAGGTCGTACTGACAATGGAGCCAGTGCTCTTACTCGCTGTGCTACCTGGCTGCCCCTGCCAAAATGTTCTTAATTGAGGGGCAGCCAGGTGGCTCAGCGAGTAAGAGCGCCGGCTCCAGTGTCAGGATGACCTGGAGATCGAATCCCGGGCTCAGACACTCAGCACCACACCCAGAAACAACTGGCCGTGTAACCTTGAGCAAGTTACTTAACCCCGATTGCTTAAAAAAAAAAATGTTCTTAATTGCATTACTATTACTAACATGGATGCATGGGCTCATTCTCTAACACTCTCTTCAAAAGCACTAAATTTGATATAAAGTGGGTCTAGGTGTGCTCATTATGATAATGTGTCTTTACTTATAAATACAGTCATGTGGAACAGGGTCAACATTTTAGTTAAATTTTTGTATGTGTGATTCATGGGGCAGTATTGCATTTTATGGGGGGGAGGTTCAACTAATATTAAGAAAAATAAAATGTTTTATTAAAAACTTTTGGCTAACGATCTTAAACAGTTAAGAATTAATTTGCTTTTCTTCAGAAAAATTCTTTGTTCAATTAATATCCTACTTTTGTGGTAAAAGGAAAACTCAGTTGTTTTCATACTGCCCTATCTTTAAAGTTATTTATTCTTTCCCTTGTCATTTCTCTAGTTGAAAGCTCTAAGAATCAGCAATCCAGTCCAATATTAAATAACACAATTCATATTATGGTGGAAAGAACCTCAGACTGGGAATCAGGAAACCAAGGCTTTAGTTTTATTTTTGTCTATAACTTGCTCTGTGATACTGGGTAGGTCCCTTCCCTCCTCAGCTTTCTCCTATGTAAAATAAAGGTGCTAAACTAGCTCTGGCATTAAAAAAAACACATTTTAATCTTATTTTTGTTGATATCTTTTTTTTCATTTATTAATTTCCAAATATATGCCTTTCCTTCTCCTTCCCTAGCAAGACATTCCTCATAACAAAGATTTAAAAAGAGGAAAAAAACCCAGTTCATCAAAACTATTTAAAATACTGATTGTATCTGACAGTATATGCATATTTCTCTCCTGTAGTTTCCCTGCCTCTGTAATGAAGGTGGGGAGGATACATTTTCTCAACAGTGCTCTATGGCAAAATTTGTTTGACTTGTTTTTAGTGATATCTCTACAAAAATTCTGTTAGGTTTATTCCCATATTTCAGATGAACATTCTGAAGATCATGGAAGTTAAGTGATTTGCTCAGAGGTCCACAGCTCTCTAAGCATCAGAACCAGTATATGTCTTTCCTGATTACGTGCTGCCTTCTGACAACTTTACATTATTAGGTCTGATTCTGACATTCTATGTTTTAAGATTCTACAGTCATGACTTCTAAATTCAATCCTGACAAGATACTCTTCATAATGTATTGGGAAGATAGAAGATAAAAAAATAGATGGGGCATCTAAAAATGCAAACATTTTATGTGCTATAAGTACTGATAACTGATTAAGATGGAATAGAGTTTAAAAAGGAAACTGAGGGGCGGCCAGGTGGCACAGTGAATAGAGCACCAGCCCTGGAGTCAGGAGGACATGAGTTCAAATGTGGCCTCAGACACTTAACACTTACTAGCCATGTGACTTTGGGGGAGTCACTTAAACCTAACTGACCTGCCTTTCCCCCTCCAAAAATGAAAGTTAAAAAAAAAAAAAAAGGAAACTGAGACACTCCAGGTACATTCTTTTGAGTATGAAATGGATTTAACTTGTGGTAAGGACACAGAGGATACCCAAACCTATATCTGTGTTCCTTCTGACCCCACTCTAAGCAGTTCCCTTGTAGGGAGAAATCCCTGGGTAGAAAATGCTTTCTTCTGAAGCCTTCTTAACATATTCTTGCAGGTTTGGGTCCTCAGGGCAATAGGTATCATTTCTAGGGCTTTTCCCAAATTCTCTTTATTTTTATGGATATGGAAGAAAAATGTTCCATTTCTGACATGTAACAAATTTGTACAATTTCACAGATAGAGCAGAAGGCACAAGCCCAGCCCTTTTCCAAGGCTTTAACCTGCAGGGCCTAGACCTGCATAAAGGAAAAGAGGTTTTCCAGGGTGAAACTGAGCTCATACCATCAAGTTTGTCAGAGCTTTTCCAAGTTTTTTTCTGGCAAGACTAGTGGCAAAAGAGGAAGGGTAACTTGTTGTTCATTGTTTCCAGGAGGACCAATGACATCACAGGGTGTTGTCCTGACTTGCTCAGGAACTGGATTGAAGTAAGGCAGAGCTGTACAAGGTTGTCAGCCTCACTCCAAGTTCAGTGGCAGGACAAAAGTCAAGATGACTGGCAACAGGCTGGGATGCAGTGAATAACTCTGGTTTTTTCAATGCTCAACCAGGTTCTAAATGTTTCTCCACATCTGCTTCAGCTTCCTTTGTGGCCATTGGAACAAACTGTTCTCAACTGCCCATTCCACTGAGGAAAGTCTTCACATGTTTGGGGTGGATATTCCCTTACCTCACTGATGGGTTTGAGACCTACTGGTTACCCCCAACCTGGTTTAGCCCGTCTGCTGAGATGGTTTCACTGGGGGGTGGCCAGTGAGAATACTACAGTTTCTTGAAGCCACAGGTAAGAATTGGATGAAGGTGAACACTGAAGGTAGATGAGCAGTCCTAAAAAGGGCTTGGCAAGTCCTTGTATCAGAGGAGCTAGATCTCTGTGAACACCTCACACACCCCAAAAAGGTAACTATCGGTTGGGTCTTACCCTTTGCCTGTGGCCCTCAGAAAGAAGGGCCAGATTCCAGTTAAAAAGATGGCCTGAAGGGGCGGCCAGGTGGCACAGCGAGTAAGAGCGCCAGCCCTAGTGTCGGGAGACCTGGGATCGGTTTTGGCCTTGGATACTTAAAACCCACACAAAAAATAACTGGCAATCTTGAGCAAGTTACTTAACCCCAATTGCTTAAAAAAAAAAAAAAAAAGATGGCTGCCAGGAGACAACTGCATAGGGGAAAAGAAGGCGCCAAGACTAAACATTCACATGGAGGAAGATAAATTGACATAGCTGGGGAAATGTGTGGCCAAAATGTGTTCCAGGCTAAGTGTATGGTAAGGGCATTCCAACTGCAATGTGCACAGAATGTCCACCAAGAGACCACATGTGACAATCCAATAAGACTGAATGTTATCATCAGAATAAAATGTCCTTGTGGCACAAGCAGTAACACTTCCTTCCCTATTGCAGTCTTTAAAATGCAGCCCAGCATGACAAAGTGCAAGAAGCTGGAGGGAAAGTTGTGGTTTCAAAAGAGACCAAAGGAAAGATTTTTTTCCCAAGGGACAGAGTGTAGAAGGGAAAGCAATGGTGCAGCCTTTGTTTCCCAGGGAAGACCTGTATTCATATACACCTTTATATTTTGTTTTTCAGTCATGTGTGCGATATTTGTTTTTGCTTTTAAACTACCTGGAAAGGAATATCCTTCAATAAGCCTGGAAAGGCAGGCTGAAACCTGACTGCTAAGGACTTCAAATGTCCAAAAGAAGAGTTTGTATTTTATCCCAGAATCAAGAAGTGAGCTTGTTGTTGTTCAGCTGTGCCACAATTTTCGCGACCCTATCTGGGGTTTTCTTGGCAAAGATATCAGAATGGTTTGCCATTTCCTTTTCCAGGTCATTTTACAGGTGAGGAAACTGAGGCAAACAGGGTGAAGTGAACTTTCCAGGGGTCACACAGCTAGGGAGTGTGTGAGGCCAGATATGAACTCATGAAGATGATTTTTCTTGAATCTAGGCCTGGCACTCTATCCAATGTGATACTTAACAGTCTCACCTCTATAATAACCTGCCAGTAGCAAGTGTTAAAAAGGATACAGGAGGGGGGCGGAGTCAAGATGGTGGAGTAGAAGCAGGACTTCCCCTGGGCTCTGGCTTCCACCTTCTCCAATTCATGTAAAAGGGGACTCTAAACAAACTTTGGAGCTGCAGAACCCACAAAATGACACAGAGAAGCTAACCTCTCGCTGAGGACAGCCCGGCCAGCTCAGTGCTCTGGGAGCTGAGGCTTTAGCCCCAGGGCGGGCTGGAGGGACTCCAGATCAGCAGCAGCTGTGGCCTTTTCCAGATTTATCAACACATAGATGCAAAGGACTAAGTGAGAGGTCAGTGTAGTCTGGACTTTGGGACCCAGTAAGTGGGAGTGCAAGAAGCCGCTGAGACGCCAGCACAGCCAGCCAGCGCCACATGGCAGCTTCAGCTCCTGGCCTGCAGAGTGTAGGGGGACCAAGCACCAGTCTGAGAGGTAATCGCTCTTGCTTTAACCTTCTTGGATCTGGATTGCAGTCTAGGGTGGAGGTCCTGGGGTGTGTGTCCAGCTTGCCAGAGAGTGTGGAGACCTCAGAGAGGGCACCCATCTAATACCTCCGGCAGCTGAGAAAACCCCAGCATTTGGGACAAAAGCTCCCCTGTCTGGTGGCAGAGTCCTACTGTGGCAAAAAGCCCAGGGGTCAAGTAACCGAGGGGAGACATGACCAGGCAAAGGAAACAAAGCAGACAGAAGATTCCAATATTAGACTCCTATTTTGGGGACAAAAAGGAGCAAAGCATGGAACAGGAGGAAGACAGTGAAGTCAGAACTCCTGTACCAAAAGCTTCTAAGGAAAACACAAGCTGGTTACAGGCCATAGAGGACCTTAAGAAGCAGATAAGAGAAGTGGAGGAAAAATTGGGAAGAGAAATGAGAACGATGCAAGAAAATTATGAAATGACTGAGGAAAATACCACCTCAAAAAATAGACTAACTCAAATGGCAAAAGAGGCTCAAAAAGGCAATGAGGAGAAGAATGCCTTAAAAATCCGAATTTGCCAGATGGAAAAAGAACCTCTCAAAACCTCAATGAGGAGAATCATTGCTTCAGAATTAGACTGGAGCAAATGGAAGCTAATGACTTTATGAGAAATCAAGATGCTATTAAACAGATCCAAACAAATAAAAGAATAGAATGCAATGTGAAACATCTCATGGGAAAAACCACTGACCTGGAAAATAGATTCAGGAGAGATAATTTAAAAATTACTGGACTACCTGAAAGCCATGATCAAAGTAAGAACCTAAAAATCATCCTCCAGGAAGTTCTCAGAAAACTGTCCTGACATTTTAGAACCAGAGGGCAAAAATAGAGGTTGAAAGAATCCACCGATCACCTCCTGAAAAAAGATTCCAAAAAGAAAACTCCTAGGAATATTATAGCCAGGTTCCAGAATTCCCAGATTAAGGAGAGAAAATACAAGCAGCCAGGAAGATACAATTTGAATATTGTGGAAATACAATCAGGATAACCCAGGATCTGGCAGCTTTTACACTGAGGGATCAAAGGGCTTGAAATATGATATTCCGGAGGGCAAAGGAGCTGGGATTAAAACTAAGAGTCATCTACCCAGCAAAACTGAGTATCATGTTTCAGGGGAAAATATGGTCATTCAGTGGAATAGAGGACTTTCAAGCATTCTTGCTGAAAAAAAACCAGAGTTGAATAGAAAATCTGACATTCAGATACAAGAAGCAAGAGAAGCATGAGAAGGTAAACAGGGAAAAGAAATCATAAGGAACTTATCAAAGTTGAACTATTAACATTCCTACATGGAAAAAACAATAATTGTAACTGATCAAACTTTTCTCAGTAGTTGAAGGGAATATATATATATATATAATACACACACACACACACATATATATATATGTCTATGTCTATATATGAGGGTATGTGGGCATATGAATACATATGTGAATGTGTATATATATGTTAACAGGTATACATAGATAGAGGGCACAGGACCAATTTAACAAGAAGGGATGATACTTAAAAGGTGAAATTAAGAGGTGAGAGAGGAATATAATGAGAGGAGATGGGGAGAGCCAGAATGGGGTAAACTATCTCATACAGAAGAGGCAAGGGAAAATGGTTACAATGGAGGGGAAGAATAGGAAGGCAAAAGTGAATGGGTCAACCTTATTCCCATTCAATTTGTCTTGAAGAGGGAATGAAATACTGTGATAGTAATGGCAATTAAAGATTCCCCAGTATTAGCTTGGTTTTCAAATTGATTGTGTTAAAACCCAGAGTTTGTTAATCCCACCTGTGGGATGGGCTTGTTGATGTGAAAAGAAAGTCCTGAACTGGGAGGAGCTGGTGATGTAGATTTGGAGAGACACTAGAGAGAGGCGGAAGATCTTTTTGGAAGCAGCACCTCGTGGAAAGAGAGAGACTAAGAGAATTGCTGGTGGCCGCTTTGAATTGCCCTGGACTTTTGAGACCTGCCCCCTGAGCTGCCAAGGACTGAGGAGACATGGCTGTTTTGCTGGTACTTTGTCTGTCTGTTTTGATGTTGTTTTGCCAGATTTGTCCACTGGTGAAAGACAGTCCTTTTGTTGAAGAAGTCCTGGAACCTGGCTGTTCGCTAAGAAGCTCTGAGACTGTCCTGCAGACAGAGAGTGAATACTGTCCACTGGTGAGGGACAGTGCTGTTGTTGCAGGGGTCTGGAGACTGTCCTGCAGACAGAATGAATACTGTCCACTGGTGAAGGACAGTGCTGTTGTTGCAGGGGTCTGGGAGCCTTTCTGTTGGTTCAGAAGCCCTGAAGAAGGATTTTCTTGTTGTATGTTTACAGAAATCCTGGGAGAGGGCTTTGCTAATGTGTTCAGGGGTTCTAGGACTGTTCTACAGACAGAGGATAAATTCATGAAGGGACTGGCAATGTATCTTGTGGCTTTGCTAAGCCTTGTCTCCCCAGGAACTAAGATTGCTGAGAACTTGCCTCCTGTCAAGATGAAGAAAAGACCTCCATTTGGGTATTAAGTGCTGTGTTTAAACTTGATGTAACTCTGGGGTAGATTCAATTGTGATCCAGGGGTGGGGAACTTTTGACCTTATGTTTGGAAACTAATCTCCATTTGAGAAGAGGGGCTTTGTGGTGGACTTAATTAAGGTATAGCCTAGGGGTGGAGAAGTATTTAGAACAGGGACTTTGTAATTGATTGAATGATTGGAAGGTCCTGGGGTGGGGTAGTACTTGGAGATTATTTAATCAAGCTTAGTAAATGCTGTATTTTGAAAGATGTCATGTTTTGATCTTCTCTGTTCTTGGTTTGTCACTGAATAAAATAGAGAGCACCTATGCTGGTATTTTGAACCTGGGAAGTTGCCTTCTTTTGGCATTACATTACAAATACACACTAAATAGGGTATCTCACCCTCCAGGAGAGTAGGGGGGGAAGGCGATGAGAGGGGGGATGATGGAAGGGAGGGCAGGCTGGGGGGGGAGGGAAGTTGGGAGCACCCACTTTTGAAAAGGGATGGGATCAAAGTAGAGAATAGAACAAGTGGGAGGTGGTATAGGAGGGAGGTAAATATAGTCAGTCTTTTACAATATATCTACTATGTTATTGTTTTGCATTAGCCATACATGTACAACCTATACTGAACTGCTTATCTTCCCAATAAGGGTGGGAGACAAGGGAGGAAGGGAATGAATCTGGAATTCAAAGTTTTAAAATCAAATACTGAAATATATATACACTATTATTAATACTATTTTACATGTAATTGGGAAATAATATATACAGGCACTGGGGCATAGAGATCCACTGGAAAAGTTGAAAGGGGTATGGGAGAAAATATGGGAGAGAGCAGATTGGAGGAGGGGATATCCTGTGGGACTGCTATTTTGGGGCGGTGGGTAGGGGAAAAATGGGGAGAAAATTTGTAACTCAAAATCTGGCAGAAATGAATGATGTAAATTAGAAGTTAATAAAGCATTTGAAAAAAAAAATAAAAAGGATACAGGACTCAAGGAGCTAGAAGACCTGGTCTGCAATCCTTGCTATTGATTCACCTGTAACCATGAGTCAGACACTTCCTTTTTCTGCTCAGCCACCTACTGAGATGCACACAACACCTCTATACTCCATGTCTTGAACTCTGAAATTCTTCTTTTCAATCACAGCTTCCTATCCTTCAATTTCTCCAAATGCTCCATTCCTCCTCACTCTCTCCTTTATGCTCTTCCTCCTTAGTCCCTCTGCTGCTTCTTGTTTCTTCAGTTCATCATCTTTGCTTTAGTTTCTCTTTCTTCCCTACACCTGACCCAACGTTTGACCAACATAATTTTATTCTATCCTTTATCCTTGCCCCACCAAACTGGGGTCCTGGATCACTGCTACTTATCTGCCCTCCAAGTGACAAGGTTCTAAAAACTGCTAAACAGAGTCCCACAACCACACCGAATGGGTTCCATATATATGTTTAATTTTCAATGGACCCTTATAGCTGCATGGTGATTCTTTTACTCTTCCTTGAGTGACTCTCAAGCATACTCCCCATAGAGACTATTCTGAATCTCCTACATTTTCCTTTCTTCCTGTTCTCAAAAGGATTTTTGCTGCCTACATATTTAAAAAATAGGGACCATCTGTCATGAAGTTCCTCTTTTCCATAAATACAAACTTCTCTGTATCATTTTTTTATTCTCTTCTCCTTTACTCTTGTCCCTGACCAGGAAATGGCCCTTATCTTTGCCAGAGCTAATTCCTCTACCTGAAGTCTGGATCCTGTCTCCTTTGGGAGCTTGCCACCTGGATAATTAATCCTTTTTCTTTTTTCTTCAATCTCTATGCATTGGCTGCTTGCCTACTGCCTACAAACAAGCTTAGAACTCTTCCCACCCTTAAAAACCTTTACTTCATGTTGCTTTCCCTAAAACACTCTTTATCCTCTCACTTTCACAGACAAACTTGTAGAAATGGCCATCTACATTTGCCTTCATTTCTTTACTTTCTACTCACTTTTCAATACTTGCCATTGTTCTTCAAGCCTACTGACTTCACTCAATGGAAACTGCTCTCTACAATGTTACCAATTACCTCCACTGCTAAATCCAATGATCTCTTCTCAATACTGATTCTATCTGACCTCTGTAGCTTTAGACACTACTCACCACTCTTCTTCCTTGATATTTTTCATTCCCCTTGCTTCTATGACACTGACCTCTCTTCATTTCCCCCATGCCTATCTGACTGTTCCTTTGTTCTCTTCTTCTGGATCACCCAACTCCTAGTGAGGTACAGCTGAAAAAATAGTGGCTGTAGAATCATAGGACCAGGGTTCAAAACATTATCTCTGACATTTATAACCTGTGTGACTCTCAGCATGTCACTTATTGGATTGGTCTTTAGATTCAGTTTCCTCATACAAAAGTAGGAGGGCAAGACGAGATAGCTTCTGAAGGCCCTTCCAACTTTAGATCCAGGATCCCATTCTCTCAAGGCTCTGTCCTGATCTCTTTCTTTCACTCTATACCTTCTTTCTCAGTAATATGAACTATCTTGGGTTCAAATATCACCTACACATAGATGACTTTCAAATCCAGCTTTAAATTCTCCCCCAAACTTTAGTCCTGTGTTTTGTTAAAAATATGCCACAGGCATCTCAAGTTCACTATGTCTAAAAGAGAATTTATCTTCTCTGCTAAACATACTCCTCCTCCAAATTTTCCTATCTCTTTAGGGGCACCACCATTCTTTGTCATGCTACTTCACAACTTTGATATCACTTAAGACTTTCCTCTCTTTCACATCTAATCCAGGACCAAGTCTTGCTAATTCCATTTTCTCAGTTTTCTTTTCTCTCTACTTCCATGGCTATCATTCTAGTTCAGAATTTCTTACTTACTGTCTGAACTACTGAAATCACCTCAGTTGGTCTCCTTGTCTCCATCCTTACCCTTCCCCAATCCATCTTCTGCACAGCTGCCAAATAATGTTCCCAAGACACTAGTCAGACCATGTTACTTTCCTACTTAAAAATCTTTAGTGGCTTTATATTGTCTCTAGAATAAAATATAAACTCCCCATCCTTGGCATTTTTAAAGCCTTCTACAGTGTGGTTCCAGTCTGCCTTGCCAGACTTATTTCTACTAATCTTCTTAAAGAACTCCACATTCCAAGGGGTGGCAAAGTGGCACAGTGAGTAAAGAGCCGGCCCTGGAGTCAGGAGGACTTGAGTTCGGTTCCGGCCTCAGACACTTAACACCCACACAGAAATACTAGCTTTGTGACCTTGGGCAAGTTACTTAACCCCAACTGCCCTCCAAAAGGCAAAAAAAAAAAAAGAACTCAACATTCCAGCTAAACTTTCCTGCTCGCTATTCCAAGAATTTAGCAATTCCCTTCCTGTCTCTATGACTTTGCACAACCTGTTCCTCATACCTGGACTGCACCATCTCTTTTCCTCTATCTCTAAAAATCTTCAATTTTTTTCAAAGACTGATTGAGGTACCATCTCTGATAGAAAGCCTTTCCTTGAGCCCCTAGTTAAGTATCCTCTCCTTCCTCAAATGATTTTTTAATTTCCATATCAGTATATGTAATGTCTCTCTTTACTAGAAGGTAAGCTTCTTAAAGAGAGGGACTGTTTTATTTTTGCCTTTGCATGTACAATGCCTTGCACAGAGTATATACTTAATAAACATTTGCTGAACTGAATTGAATTTTCTTGAGTTGGCTTCCTCAGCTCTTTAAAAAGTGAAGTCTCAAAGTGTAAACTGATGCTTTGTCATGTACTTGGAGGAAAGACTTAATTCTGGAAGGTTCTATGACAGTGAAACACCTTTCACAGATCTAGTATCTTAAACAGAGTAGATGCTTAACTATTTTTCAGGCTGAGTGCTATTAGCCTGGCTAAGGTCAGAGATTCTCATCATAGACTGGCCAGAAGATAAATGAATTCCTTGGTCAGAAAACTTCTCAAAGACCATCTACTAACTCACAGGGCAGTTATAGTCTGCATAAGAGAAGTGAGTACCATTTAAATGAAGTTACAGATCCCTTGAGTAATAAAGTAAAACAGGAATATTTTTACTACCTACTTACCAGGGTGGTAATGAGAAAAAAACTTTTGTGTATAGGGAAAAGTGGTATAGGACAAGGAGTCAGAAAACATTCAGATTCCAGTTCTTCTACCAAACAGATGTATAACTTATGGCAAATTAATTCATCTCTCAAAGCCTGAGTTTCCTCATCTGTAAAATGGGAGGGTCATATCAGAGTGACTAATATGACAAAAAAGGAAAAAGGTGGATGTTGGAGAGGATATGGGAAAACTGGGATACTACTGCACTACTGCTGGAACTGTGAAGTGATCTAACCATTCTGGAGAGTGATTTGGAACTATGCCCAAAGGCTATAAAACTATGCATATTCTTTGATCCAGCAAATACCATTGCTATATTTATATCCTAAAGATATCCAAAAAAAGGAAAAGTACTTATTTGTACAAAAATATCTATAGCAGTTCTTTTTGTAGTGGCTAAGAATTAGAAATTAAAGGGATGGCCATCAATTGGGGAATGGCTAAACAAGGTGTGGTATGTAATTGTAATGGTATATTATTGTGCTATAAGAAATGACAAGCAGGATGATTTCTGTAAAACCTGCAAAGACTTACATGAACTGATGCACAGTGAAGAGAACAGAACCAGGAGAACATTGCACACAGTAAGAGAGTAATACTGTTCTATGAAGAACTGTGAATGATTTAGCTATTCTCAACAAAATAATGATCCAAGACAATCCCAAAGGACTAATGATGAAGTATACTACCCACTTCCCGAAAAAGAATGGATATTGATTGAATATACTGAAGCATGCTATTTTTCATTTTTTTTTGAGTCTTCTTATATAAAATGACTAATATGGGAATGTTGTACATAATCACAAATGTATAACCCATATCTGATTGCTTACTGTTTCAAGGAGTGGGGAGGGAAGGAAGGGACAGAATTTGGAACTCAAAACTTTAATAGAAATGTGAAAAATTTTTTTGGAAAAAAAAAGAAAGCCAAGATTTAAAAAAATCCAGCAATTTGCTTAAGGTCACACAACTGGTAAGTGGTAAAATGGAATTTAAACCTAGGTCATTTGACTCTAAAAATAATGTTCCTTCTTCTATTCCCAGCCCCCATTCTGCAAAAAAAAAGAAGGGAAGGTCAGTCTAGATGACTTCTTAGGTTTCTTCTAATTCTAACAATGTATAAATCTATAAAAAGTGAAGCTGTACAGAAATGTGAATATTGTTGTTGTTATTATTATTATTCCTATTACCAAAAAGAGAAACATACTCTAGATTATAATCTCAGGTGGATGACAAAAGGCTATCTATTCAAGTTAAACTGTCCAATTTAGTGTTTAACTATAATCAAAAGCCTGCAGGAAATTGCCCATTAGACTTACCTCTTAGCAGAGCTGAAGACCACAGCTGCACAGACATGTCTGGAATCTTGCTAGCCAGCTGCATAGCTGGTACCACCATATTATTACTCTCCTGGTCAATAAACAATTAAAAGATCAAGGTTAGTACTATGAAGTGACAAACCATCCATACGCACTGCTCAGGACCCTGAGGCCAAAGGCTCACACTTGCTAACACGGAGTTGGATAGCAAGTACCTACTTCTTCGTGTACAATCCATAGAGTGAGACAGTAGGTAAATGATAACCTGCTGGCCATAGGGCACAGAAGCAAACAAACACCTTTGGAGGCTGAAAATTCCCATCTGAAGCCACAATGCCAATCTGGGGAGAGGCAGTGTGGTATAATGTGAAAAGCACTGAAGCAGTCAGGAAACCTGGGATCTGCTATGTTCTACTGTGTGCCAGTGTGAAAGACACTTCATCTTTGTGGATCTCGGTTTCTTCATGTGTAAAGTGAGTACTAGTTTTTGCCTTCCCTACCTAATAAGGTTGTTGTAAAGTCTCATTGAAATAATGAATATAAAAGTATTTTGCAACAATGAGAGATTATTATAACTTATATATGAGACAGAATTTGTATAGCACCTACTACCAGGCATTGTGCTAAGGGCTTTACAATATTATCTCATTTGAATGTGGAGAACTGACCTTAACACCTGAATTTAAGTCTGTCCTCTGAAACCAAATACTGACTGTAGCCACAGACAAATCACTTAAACTCTCAGTGCTCTAGGCAGGTTTCTATGACTATAAGTAGCTTAAGAGGTGCTAACCTATATTGGTAAGGGGAGTTTCCTCACCTGGAAATTCTCTATACCAATGAAATCACAAATCTAGTCCCTATCTCTATTGTATACAATTTCCAAAACAATACATTAAAAGTGATGCAATACAAAGATGAAATCTATTGCTCTAAAACTGACTTGTTTCTTCTCTCAAAATAAGTAAAATAAATGATTCTTCTAAGTCTTAGGTTCTGGGATATGGAACACATTAATGGCTATAGAGACAAATATAGGCATACTTTCTCCTCCTTCCCATCATTAACTGGTTCTGGTAAAACATGATGCTGGGGAAAACAATGTCATAAGGAACAGGATAAATGTTACAAATGTAATGGCAAGCAGAATGATGCTCAGGAAAATTAACTGTTGGAGTTTTAGTACTCAGGCTTACAACATATCCCTCTTTTTAAAAGATGGAAACATGATTAAAATTTATGAAGACTAAGAGCCCTTTCATAGTAAATAAATAGTCAAGAGGAAATCCAAGTTGGAAAATGCCCTAAATAATAATAATGAGAGAAATGTGAGGTTCCAACTTAAGCTTATCAGATTGGGAAAAAAGGGGAAAAAAATGACAAATACTGGAGGATCTGTGGGAAAACAGGTACACCAGTGAATTGGTGGAGTTGTGAATTAGTTCGTCCATTCTGGAAAGCAATTTAGAACTATGGCCAGAAAGCTGTATAGTTATCAAACTTGTGCATATCCTCTGTACAGTTGCTGGGTCTAGGAAATCAAGGAAAGACGAAAAGGAGCTATATGAATAAAAATATTCATTTCATTTTTCAATCATGTCCGACCCTTTGTGCCCTATCTGGGCAATGATATTAGAGTAGTTTGCCATTTCCTTCTTTAAGTTCATTCTACAGATAAGGAACTGAGGCAAACAGGGTTAAATGACTTGCCCAGTGTCTAGTAAGTGTCTGAGGCCAAATCTGGACTCAGGAAGAGGAGTCTTCCTGACACTAAACCTAGTATCCATTGTGCCACCTAGTTGCCTAGTTCCTCCTCTAGCTGTTCTTTTTGTATTGGCCAAAAACTGAAAACCAAGGGGATGTCCTTCTACTGCAGAATTTCTAAACAGACTGTGGCATGGGAATATAATGGCATATCACTGTGCTATAAGAAATGATGAAATGGGAAGTTTTAGAGGAAAATGGGAAGACATTTAAGAACTGATGCAGAGTAAAGGGGGTAGCACTAGAGGAACAGTATATACAATAATAACAACATTATAGACAGAAACAACTTTAAAGGATTTTAGATTCAGATTAGTGCAATTATAAAACACGAGTCAGAGAATGAAGAGAACACATGCCACTTACCTTCTGAGATAACTAATGAACTTAAACTACAGAAAGACATACATTTATGGACATGGTTAACATGGAATTTTGTTTTGTAAGATTATGTAGATTACAGAGACAGACACATCTCATAACCGGGTAAGTCTATCAAAAAAAGTTGTGGCCTATTAGGCAATGGCTGCCCAGTTCAGGGGCGTTGGAAGCATAGACATATTTTATGCTTCCTTATAGCTGTCTGAAATCCAGCAGCTGAAAGATTTGGGGTGTGTGTGGCATAGGAAGCAGGAAAAGGCAGGGAAAAAAAAGATCTGTGCTGCATTCTGCATATGCAAAGGCTAACTAATATATGGTGGTAATTAGTGTAAATAAGCAAAGAATGGGCAATCCTTTGCTTTACCAAGGGTAAACCAAAAGATCAAGTTGTACTGGTACCAGTTTCTTCAGAGTGCCAAAATCCAGTGAGTTGAGACAAAGCAGGAAACTACTTGCAGGAGACCCAAGCCAAGAGACTGGTACAAATGGAAAAATATAAGGCTCATAAAGGAGGTGATTCAACCTTTCTCTTCAAAGTTTTTACCCTGGTGGCAACTGTGTTGTGTTCTCCTTCCTCATCCTGATGTGTTGGTTTAGTCATGAGCCAGAGAGACCATGCCTATTCTGGACTCCACTGTGCTAGTAAGACTGTGAACTCAGTTACTATTCCTCTCCTCTGAAATGTTCCTCCCCCATGACTTTGTGGGATAGAACTGATGGATGTTCTTTACAAATTCCAGGATCCTATGTTCTGTACTCCTATCTGTCTATTAGATGTTGGCCATGGTACTGTTACAACTATGAGCCAAATATATCTTGAACAATGCAGGGTGTAATAAGGGTAACTGAAGCTGGTAGGTCACTGATGTTACTACTTAACTAGTGATAATGGGGCCTAATATTCTGAGTTCTAGGAAGGTCTGCTAATGCTGAAGTTATGGGATAATATATCTAAATTCAAGAGCTGATGTCATCTGGCTCCATTTATACTCAGTTTTGGCCACTGGGCTCAGGTTGGCATGGGTGACCTATATAGTTCCTTCCAAGCAGTCACTGACAACAGTGGGCAAAGGGTTGAATGCAGGGGGAATAATCTGAGAATGAAAATCAGTTTATATAAAAGAGGAAGAGGGTAGCAGCTTGCTAGCTCCTGTTGGAATATCAGCCACTCCTAGAACCCAAACATCTGCCTTTCTCTTCCAAACATCTGCACAAGCTAAGCCCCATGCCTAGAATGCAGTTTCTTCATTTTTGCTTCTCAAAATCCTTGTCTTCCTTCAGGTCCCAATTCAAGTGTCTGACCCTCCATGAAGCCTTTCCTGATTTCCTTAGTATTCTTTCTCCTACCTCAATTTTCTTCCTACTACACTTACTTATGTATATTTTTTATTCTACTCACAAAAATATAAGTTCACCAAGGGCAGGAACTCTTTCCTCTTTGTCTCTATATTTCCTAGCAGAGTGCCGTGCATGCAGACATAATAAATGTTTGTTGAACTGAATCATCCAGCTTTTCGTTGAAGCTCTTCCAATAATGAAGCAATTACTCATGAAACAATCCTTTCTCCTTTTGAATAGCTCTAATTATTAGGAACCCTTTTTGTTTTTGTTTTTGCTTTTTTGCAGGAAGTGGGGGGGGAGGGAGGCAGGGCAATTGGGGTTAAGTGACTTGCCCAAGGTTACATGGCTAGTAAGCATCTGAGGGTACATTTGAACTCAGGTCCTCCTGCTTCCAGGGTTTGTGCTCTATTCACAGGGACACCTAGTCCACCCCAAGCAAAACAAGTTTAATTCTGCTTTCATATTATAACTTATTAGGGGTCTGAAGAGATAAGCCCATTTAACTTACATCGTTTTCAGACCCCCATTAGACTTAATGTCAATTAATGAATATAGTTCTGGTTACTACTACACAAATTAAGTTACTACTAACAATAGCTAATATTTATATAGTGCTTATTATGTGCCAGGCACTATACTAAGTACTTTATAATTATTATCTCATTTGGTCCTAGCAATATCCCTGGGAGGTATGTACTATTATTATTATCACCCATTTTACTATGATTATTTATGTCTATTCATTCTCCCCTCCCATATCCAATCAACTGCCAAGTCTTGTCAGTTCCACCTCTATAATATTTCTTCAATCTGCCCCCTTCTCTCTAATCACAGGCCCTCATCACCACTCATATGGACTACTGAAACAGTCTCCTCTAATTGGCCTTCCTGCCTCAAGTTTCTCTCCCTTCTCTAAAGCATCCTCTATACAACAAACCAAAATGACATCCCTAAAGCACAAATCTGTCCATGTCACTCCTGGACTTAAAAAAAAAGCCCACAGAATAAAATACAAACTCTTCTATTTGTCATTTAAAATGTGGCTCCAACCTACCTTTCCAAGCTTAATACACATCATTCACTTTCCTTAGCTCACTCTATGCTTTAGTCCAACTGGCTTACTTGCTGCTCCTCAGATACAACATTCTGTCTCTAGTCTCTGTGCCCTTTTTATAGGTTGTCTTTAGCGTCTGGAATGTACTCCCTCCTCACATCTGCTTCTTAGAATCTTCAGCTTCCTTCAAAGCTCAGCTTGTGCCAAACTTTTCTTGATCCTCCTAACTGGCCAGTGCCTCCTTCCAAAATTTTATATATATATAATATATAAATTTGTATATATGTGGTACTTATAGGTATACATGTTGTTTATCCTGAGAGAATGCAAGTTTAAGGAAAGAAGGAAGAAAAGAAACATTTATTAAGTTCTTACTATTTGCCAGGCACTGTGCTAAGTGCTTTTACAAATGTTAACTCATTTGATCTTCACAGGCACCTTGGGAGGTAGAGTGTTAACATGACCCCCATTTTACAGTTGAGGAAACTGAGGCAGACAGCAGTTAAGTGACTTGCTGTAATAGGAATGTAAATTTTTAAGATCTTCCCTGCCCCTAGGCTAAAGTGCACCTGGAGCCTGGGGTGGGAGGCTTGTTTTTCAGTAGATACTTCTTGATTGGCCAGTGAGTCAATAAGGTTGTTACATTCTCTGAGCCAGGAGAAGGCTATATAAGCCCTGATGTGTAGCTTTGTTTTGGGGCTCACTTTTAGAAGTGTTCTGTGATTTGATCTGGATTCTGGGAAGCCATTGTTGAGAGCCCCCCCCCCCATGGCTTTGAAAAACCCAGATGTTGATTTGGTATGGATGTAATGGTTGGACAGTTTGGAAACCTGTCTACTTGATAATTCTGTCTGTATATTATGAAGTTCGGGGTGCTGACCTTTTCCCCCTGAACTAGGTAAACGATATATGTTTGACTGATTAAAGTAAGCTTGTTAACTCATTTTGAGTTGCTTTCCTTTAACAAAGCAGATCTAAGAACCTGTGGTGGCAGCAACCCTGGGGACACTGGGGTGCTTGCCACTACATTTGCTCAGGGTCACACAACCAGTAAGTGCCTGAGGCTGGATTGGATCTCGGGTTTTCTTGACTCCTAGCTCAGTGCTCTCTCCACTGTACCATCAGCTTTCCCTAAGAGACTGCTTGGCTTTTATTATTTGTGTCCCTAAGACCTAGCACAATACCTGGCACTTAAATGCTTATTATTTAATTGAAACTTTTGAGATAGAGTCCATGGAAAACAACTCTACTCCAATACCTGTGGAGTAGTGTCCAAGTTCTGTAATCTCTAATACAGGAACACCTAAGTATGTAGGTAAAGGCTCAGAAAGAACCATCAAAGATATAGCTGTCAATGACTCAGTGATATAGGACTTATCTAAGGACCCACACAACAGGGGAACACAGAAGACACACAGTGAAAGGCACTCGGAACAATAGGCTCCCCCACTCCAAAGCCACAATGCTTTGCTCTTACTATCCTAATATTACTTTGGTTACTGTCCTTCTCTTCTAAGATAATTAGCTCTGTAACAGTCATAGAATGGGGGTAGGGGAAAAGGATAAGGGTGTGGAAGGGAATAAGCATTTATCAAGCACCTACTATGTGCCAAACACTGTGCTGAGTGCTTTACAAATATGATCACATTAGATAATCACTTAACAATATGAGCTCAGCAGTCTTGCTTCTGAGTGTCAGCAGTCCTAGTGTGTAGGTGAGGGGCTGGTACAGTCCTCAGGCCTACTGCCACAACCCAACTGTCTTTCTTTGTATAGTAACAAGTGGCTTTTATAGGGCTACAGCAGAGATCCTTCCACTAAAATTCTACTCCACTATCTTACCATGATGTATAGATGTCCAGAGTTCTTAAAGGCTGTGTCAGTGGAGTGATGCTTTCACAGATCCTACCCAAATGAAAAAGACTTTGAGTACAGACCTGACCACAAGACTATATATGGCTGCTGCCCAAAGATGAGGCTAAATATCAAAAGATTCATTACTAAAAAGTTAGCCATCAGGTGATTTAAATTTTTTATTCTAACTAATTTACGATGGCCATCTATTTGAGGTTAGAGGGTACTGTACTGAATAAATCACAGATCCTTGAAATGAAGAGATCATTAACCTTTCAGAAGTATGGGTCAAGGCTCGCAATGCTGGGACTGAATTGAGTCTTTTGAGAAGGATGAGGGTGACTATGTGATGAGACTCATGAAGGCTAGGTGGTGAACTTTTGAAAGCTCTAGGGTGACAGTGGGCAGCAACTCTTTTTAAGCAATCGGAGTTAAGTAACTGCTCAAGGTTACACGGCCAGTTATTTCTGGGTGTAGTGCTGAGTATCTGAGCCCAGGATTCGATCCAGATCATCCCAACACTGGAGCCAGTGCTCTTATTCGCTGTGCTACCTGGCTGCCCCAGCAACTCTTAATATAAGGGTGGACTGATGTGGTGATGGTGGCTTGATCAGATGGCAGGAAAACCAGCTCATATGCCATACACTAATTTCTGTAAATTAATAGATATTAATTAGTAATATATTAATAGATAATATTGAGACAATAATAGAGAATATTCTTTTTTTTTTTTGAGGGGGAGGGAAGGACAATTGGGATTAAGTGACTTGCCCAAGGTCACATGGCTTAACACTTACTGTGTTAAGTGTCTGAGGCTGGATTTGAACTCAGGTCCTCCTGACTCCAGGGCCTGGGCTCTATTCACTGTGCCACCTAGCCACCCCAAGAATATTATTCTTAATAAGATTAAAAGGCAATATTTGTAAAGCTCTTAGCATGGTTCCCAGCACACTTAACAAATCCTTTTTTCCATTTGATGTATGTCCTTTCTTTCCTTCCTTCAATTTGATGCCCATCTAATGGTCTTATAAATGTAATCCTAAATGTATAAATGAATTCTCCTTTTCCCAGCCCCAGTTTTAGCTTGGAAAATTACCAAGAGGAAGCTTCCTAGCCTACAAGAAAAAAAAAATTTTTTAAAGGTATCTTTAAGGTTTAAGTTCTAGAATAAGACAAGCAGGGAAACCTTACAGGCAAAATAAATTTTTTCAGGAATTTGTCAATTCATACTCATGTAAAAGAGCAAAACTTAAAACCAAAAGCTTAAAAAAACTAACATGAGTTCACAAACACCCAAAGATCTAGTTACACTTATACATCAATGGATTAATCTAAATGATGTAGGTACTTTCTCTAGTGATACTGATCCATCCGTGCCTTCTCATCCTGAGTAACTCTTTTATCACATCCTCCCCATATGTCCTTCATAGGGGGACCACTGAATATGCTGAAAGTCTTCTTCTGTTACATGGACACCAACACAGCACTCAGGCTATCTGCTATCCTTTTCTTTCTTGCTATATTCTTGACTCACATATATTTCCAATTATATACTTCTTGGATGAGATCTTTCATTCCATCTCTGGTAGTATGCTCCAGCCTATTTATAGCCACCACAAATCTTTCTAATGCCCTTTGGCAGTGAAATTTTGTATCTTTAGAATCAAGTGATATTCTGTGATTCATAAATGCACAGCACCTCGAGAGGATTACTGACATTAAAACCAGTACTGTAACTGTTATAATTTTTAAAAGGCAGTATCTAATTGAAAGAAATATGAATGTAATATGACCACTATTTTAAAGTCATGTCAGAAGGGTTGTCATGTGGAGAAGGGATTAGCTTACAGGACCAAAGAGTGGAAGTTATGATGAAGCAAGTTTCAGCTCAATATAAGCAAAAAACTCCTAACGATCAGAGATATACAATATTGGAATGGGTTGTACTGTCAGCAAAATGAGAGTAGAATGGCTCATCTCTGAAGTCCCTTCCAACTTTTAATATTCTGTGAATTCCATTTAAAAATAAGAATATAATGACTGACACTCACCCTATGATTCCCTAATACATAGAATATATGGCCCAGGAGTACAAGGGAACAGGCTGTTAACCGGTTCAAATCTTCTGCATTTGACATTTTCAGGGTTTCTCGTAAAAATCGCCTACAAAAGTAAAAACAAGAGAAAAGAGAAAACCATCTTAAAACGTATCCTTATGGAGAAAACAAAAAATGGGCCTAAAACCATTGTAAACCAAAACTACGGTAAAGATTAACTTTGATCTACAACTATATTACTATCGACAAATTCAGTAACATAAAATTGTCAATTTTAAATTATATTCATTTGCCAGTCTTGATGATATACAGAATCAAAAAAAACATCATTTTTTTTTTTGCAAAGAGCAGGAGGTAATAATAGCTAATAATAGTCTACATTTATATATCATTTATGACATGCCAGGGATTGTGTTAAATACTTTAAAATTATTACCTCATTTGATACTCTCAACAACTCTACAAAATAGGTGCTATTATCCCCATTTTATAGATAAGGGAACTAAGGCAAACAAGTCAAGTAACTTGCCCAAGGTCACACGGTATCTGTGGCTACATTTGAACTTAGGACTTCTGGACTCCACACCTGGCACTCTATGAGATAAAGTTAAATCATCTAGTATAATTTTTCACCTAATGCAATAATCCCTTTCATAATGCTCCCAACAGATGCTCCCACACCCAACCTCTAGTGCTAACAAGTTGCCAACAACAAAAAGTCTTCCTTTTCATAGTTAGATTGCTCTAGTTTAAAGCTCTATATAATAGAACAAAATCTAATAAATGTGAGCAAAAGTATTATTATTTCTTTCTTATAGGTCAGGTAACTGGAGCTCAGAGATATTAAATAATTTTCTTAAGATTGTACAGATCATAATAGTAGGGTCAAACCTTTGACTCCAACTGCAGGGCTCTTTGCTCTACATTATATATTTGCCTTCAGAACAGCCCCCTCAAAAGCATTTCCAACAAACTCCTCCTGTCTCACACTACTGTACATATACTCTAGTAATCTAGATCAGTCTGTGCCAGTCGAACAAGTTAGTATCTATTACAAGTGACAAATCTGCTTTTGTCTGCTTTCTAATCCTAGTCTCTGTACAGACCATTGCTCTGACATGACTCCCTTTTGCCCAACTAAAACAAAAATCAAAGACTTGCATCTTTACAGCCTTCTGGTTACCCCAGTTATCCAAGCAGCCTGGAGGAAATGTAATTGGTCATGTATATGAGACCTATTTCTTTTCCTTTGTGTTTGTTCTATGTTCCAGCTGACCCGTTCCCTATTACCTCCAACTCCTCCAATGGACTTTTAACTCCTACAAAGAAAAGAATGAGCTGTGGAATAAGAAGTCCAAGTCTGTAGTCCCAATTAGTGAGTAAAAACTACAGTGGATATTTATATAGTGCTTCAGTTATAGTCTTTTTGTTTATTAGTTCATATCCTTAAAACAACATTACAAAGCAGGTGGCACAGGAATTACCATTCCCCATTCATTAACTGGGAAATTGAGGATTGGAGAGGCCAAGTATCTTGGTTAAAGTTGAAAGGTAAATTAGTGGCAAAGCAGCAACTCAAACTCTTAACCTCTCTGAGCCTTGAAATATCCTATGCAAATTTAATAATATGATAATTTTTATTTCTATCTCCCTATACTATCTACTACATTGCTACGCCCACAAAAGAGGTAAACAACTTTTATTAACTTGATAAATGTACCAGGAGGATCTTGGAAGGGGGATGGGAATGATCTTGGTCTGAATATCTGAAGGACTCTATTTTGGAAGGAGTAGATTAGGACCAATCTAAAGAACCTCTTAATAACTAGAGCTGTCCAACAATAGAAGGGATTAAATACCCATCAGACATTTAGAATTGGATGTTTTGTAGGCACCATAAACCCAACCTGTCTGAAACAGAGCTCACTATGTCTAGACCCAAAGCCACTTACCTCTCTTTCCCACTTTCCTATTATTACTGAAGGCATGCACAGCCATCTTTCTACTCACCTAGTTTTGAACTCTTACTGTTATCCTCTTCTCTGTACTCATTCATCTCATATATCTAATCAGTTGCCAAGTTTTATTTCTATCTTTATAATATTTCTTACATATGTATTCCCCATGTCCTCCCCATTCACGCAGCCACCACCTCAATAGCCTCTGAATTTGATCTCCTTGCTTTACATCTCTCTCCATGTCGATCCATTCTCCTCTCAGTTGACAAAGTTATTTTCTTAAAGTGTAGGTCTGCTCATCTCACTCTCCTAATAAATAAATTCCAGTAGTCCCATATTATCTCTAAGATCAAATATAAATTCCTGTTTGCCATTTAAAGTTCTTCACAACTTGGCCTCCTTACACTTTTGCAATCTTCTTCAATTAATTAATCAACTAGTATTTATTAAGTGCCTATATTTCAGGCATTATACTAGACAACAGATACATAAAGACTAAAACAATCACTTTTCTCAAGGGGCATATATTCTATCTGGAGAGACAATAAGTACATGTAAAAGTGTATACTGAATAAATACAAAGAGAATAAACACAGTGTAGTAGTTGGGGGTGGGGTGGGAAGAGGAAACAGGAAAGGCTTCATGATGGTACTTGAATTGCTTCTTGAAGGAAGAGAATAATTCTGTGAGATGGAGGTAAGGAAGAAGTACATTTGAAGAACAGGGAGATAGCTAGCAAGCACAAAAACACAGAAATGAGAGATGCAGTGCTCTGTTAGCCTTAAGATGCTACAGAACTGCAAGTGATTCCTCTCCCATTTTTGTTCCAATCCCAGGGGCAGAAAATAACAGCAACACTTGGCCATTACTGGATTGAGGATTGGAGAGGCCAAGTACCTTGGTTAAGGTTAAAAGGAAGAGAAAGATGGTCAGGGATGGCTGGATTTTAGAGTGCATCAAGAGGAATTGTACACAAGGCTAAAAAGAAAGGTGGGGCTAGGTTGTCAGGGGCTTTAAAAGCTAAAGAGTAGAGTTTGGGGTGCCTAGGTGGCACAGTAAATAGAGTACTGGCCCTGGAGTCAGGAGGACCTGAGTTCAAATCTGGCCTCAGGCACTTAACACAAAAACTAGTCTTGTGACCTTGGGCAAGTCACTTAACCCCAACTGCCCTCCGAAAAGCCAAAAAAACAAAAAAAGATCGAAGAGACATTAGGAAGCCATTGGAGTTTATGATTTGGGGAGTGACGTGGTCAGATCTTCAATGTAGGAAATCACTTTGGCAGCTGTGTGTTAAAGATGAACTGTAGTACAGAGAGGCTTGAGGGAAGGAGACCAATTAAGAGGCTACTGTAATAGTTCAAGTCAAGAGGTGCTAAGAGCCTGAACTAAGGTGGTGGCTATTTGAGTAGAAAGAATGGATCAGATGTGAA
This sequence comes from Petaurus breviceps papuanus, assembly GCF_028583685.1. NCBI lineage: Eukaryota > Metazoa > Chordata > Mammalia > Diprotodontia > Petauridae > Petaurus > Petaurus breviceps. Next base: position 5,089,099 of record NW_027185782.1, on the reverse strand, counting down.
AAATAGTTGTGGAGGTAGAAATAGTAAAATTTGACTGGATTCATGAGGTAAAGGAGAGTAAGGAATCAAGGATAATGCCTAGGTGACTAGAGCCTGGCACCTTCAAGAGAAATAGCATGGATTTTTTTTCTTTTTTTTTTTGGAGGGAAATTGGGGTTAAGTAACTTGCCCAAGGTTACATGGCTAGGTTTTTATTTGTGTGTGTTAAGTGTCTGAGGCCGAATCCAAACTCAGGTTCTCCTGACTCCAGGGCCGGCACTCTACTCACTGCACCACCTAGCTGCTCCGCAATAGCATGGATTTTGAGGAAAGGTAATGATTTCTGTTTTGAACATGATGAGCTTGAGATACTTCCAGGACAGCCACTTTAAAATGTCCAAAAGGCACCTGGAGATGTGGGACTGGATGTATAGATCTGGGAATTATCTATATAGAGATGATAAATTAATCCAAAGGAGCTGACGAGTTTACCGAAAGAGACAAAGTACAAAGACAGAAGAGGGCCTAGGGACTTTGTGCTTTGGGGCACAGCTATAGATAGGTAGTGCAATATGGATGATAAACCAGCAAAAGAAAACTGAGAAAAGAGTCAGACAGATAGGAGAAGAAACCCAAAGAATGTGGTCAACAGTGTCACGCATAGCAGAAAATCCAAGAGGACTGAGAAAGGACCATCATGTCTAGAAATTAAGAAGTCTCTAGTCATTTTGGAGTGAGCAATTTCAGTTGAGCGATGAAGTCTAAACACGTCATTCTTATACATCAGCTCCTCTTTGTGTAGCGTATGCTTAAGTCAGCCTGATCTGCCTGATATTCTTTGCACACGATGCTCTTTCTCTGCACCTTTACATTTGTTGTCATTCTCTCTCCTCATCTCTACCACCTGGAATCTACGGATTCCTTCAATACTCAGCTCTAATGCTCCAATCCTCAACCTTCTGCTGGAGGCCTGCCCTGGTCTCTCTAGCTGCTGGTGCATTCCCATCCAAGGTTATCTTTTTTTTGCTTATTTAAGCCTTGTGTACATCTATAAATGTACATGTTACTTCCCTGCTATAATGTAAGCTCCACAATGACAGAGACTATTTCACTTTTGTCTTTGTAGCCTGAGTATTTAGTATAGCACCTGGAATCTGATACTTAAAGTAACATTTGTTGAGTAACATGGGAGATAATGAGCCTCCTGGCACTAGAAGTGCTCAAGCAAAAGGTGGAAGACAGCTTATTGGGCGTTCTTGCTTCAGGAACAGAGGAGGTTTTACTAGATTAAGTCTAAAGGGCCCTTCCAGTTCCAAGATACTATGATTTTATTTTTTTCAGAAACTGCCAAATTTCTTTTTCAAAACCACCTGGGAGACATTTTAAACAACTATCAGAGAAAAGCTGAATGTGAAAGGAAAGTGGAGCATTTATCTATCCCTTTTACTTTAATCAAGGTTGAGCTCTTGGGGAAACAGTTATTTGGTTCTATCTGACAGAGACTCAGATTTCTAAGATTCCACATTTCTGCTCCACACATTATCTTCAAAAAAGCCCTTTGGAGACAGAAATGATCTCATACTCACTTTGCTTCATTGTATCTTCCCTGAAAGAAAGAGAAGAGTCCTCGGATGTAGAAAGCAGCAGCCCTCAGGCAGTGAGAACTGTAGGGAAGGCAAAAAATTGAACTCATTTTTTAAACAGAATACATGAAAATAAAAATGGGATTATACTGAATGGTTGTTTCTTTTTCTCAAAATACAAATTTCTTTTTTTGGCATTCAAGGCCCTCTATAATCTGGTATCTCTTTACCATTCCAGGCTTATTTCCCAACACTTCCCTCCTTAAATACAATCTTCAACCAAGCTGGACTAGCTGACCATCTTCCATTTGTACCCTCATCTGTCTTATCAGTGTATTGTTTTCATGTTGTTCCCAGGAAATACAATGTTCTCTGCTTTTCTAACTGTACTCCTACCTATATATGTCAAGACTCAGCTCAACTGCCATTTTTTTACATCAAGCCATCCTTGACTCCTTCATTTACAAATCATCTTTTCCCTCTCAGTTGTCACAAACAACTTTCCACCTCTCATGTACTTATCAGGTATTACAAACCTGAATCAGCTACTATAAACCTGTAACAAATTGAGGGTTACATTCCACATTAGTTCCCTAAGTATGATGACTGTGTCTTAATTAAACTTTCAACTCCCCCCAGTATGAACACATAGCTGCAAAGACAGAAGGTACATAGCTGCAAAGACAGAAGGTACTTAATTAGTATCTACTGAATTAAACTGAACTTTGTTATGTAAAGCAAATTTTAAAGTGAATAGCAAGTCCCTCTCATGGTTCTACAGCAAGGTGGTTTACTGTAAAATTCACCAAAAAATGATGTCTTTTCCCTCAACTCTTACAACAATCTTTTCCCAAACTGTACTTTTTGTGTGCTAGCAACTAGAAAAAAATTACAGTTGCACTTACAAGAAAATGCAACACTCACCCTGTTAAACAACTCTGAAATCAAGTCAACATGTCTAGGGTCATTTATGTGTTTGATTGCTTGCCTCAAAAGCATGTTATAAAAGCCCTTGGATTATTCAATTTGTTATCTAGAAATATTACCTTACAGGAAAGTTGTGGTCTGGATTTATTCTTTCCAATAAATTGTACAGCTAGAAGCAAAAATCAGAAACATCATTAAAATCTATAGCAGCAGTTTCCACTGTGGCCCCTGTGTGTGCTACACCCTCCAAGTAATGCCTGGATTTTCTGAGTATGGTTGACAGTGTGGTGCAATCATGGCAGAAGTCCATGGCTGCTTATGACTCTACATAACCAAATAATCTAATGGAAGATTATTGGGATATTAGTGGGATGCAAATAGGGTCTGCTCAAGCAACAAGGTCTATGGTCATGGTGGGCCACAGGCTAAGCAGCTATTTATGTTGTATTCTTTATAGTCAGTCTGTTGTCCCGGCAATCACATTTTCAGAATACAATTTGAGTAATGATTAGAATTTATTAGATGCAAAGGACAGCTTACAGTTGTGAATGTATTTATACCTTTGGGTCTAGAGTAATAACATGAACTTTCCAGAGCCATGAGCTACTTAGCTGATATTCTATAAGAATATGGATAAAGAAATAATGGATTTAAATTCTTAGGTTATATACCCTTGCTATAAAATACCTTCCTAGAAATTTTCTGCTAATTCTTCAAGGTCCAGTTTAAATTTGACCTCCTTTAGAAATCCTTCCCTAACACAGTCCACTTGACCTTGCCAGAAATAATCTCTCCTGCTTCTTAACTTCTTATCAACTTTATCTCTTTCTGAATTTTCACATTTCCCCTCTATTGTAGTTATTTGTGTAGGTGTCTTGTTCCAACACTAGATTATAAACTTCTGGAAGGTAGGCACTATTCCTTTTTTATCTTTGTATTTCTCAGGCAGTGTGGCCTGGGATACCGCAAAGAGAGGCCTTCAATAAATATTGATGTAGTAAATCAAAGTATTGTTAAAATTGTGATACTCTATGGTACTATTAATTTTTAAGTCATTTTTATAGTGATGTATTTTTATAATTAAGAAATTTTAAAAATCCAAAGTAGAAACTTTGTTTTATGTGATTCTATCAATAAAGCTTTTACTAAACAGCTGATTCTTTCCCCTGGTACAAAGAAATATGTCTGTAGATATCTCACTACAATTTCTGATAAAGTGGTAGAGGATGTTGGGACACAAGGGCTAAGAAACAGAAGTTCAAATGTGAGGATCTACAAAATAATGAACAATCAGAAAGAGAAGTATTGCTGCCATTACAAAGAAGATTTTTGTTTTTTACTAGACTCATGATTTCATCAATGGAGGGAGCTCTTGGTGAGGAATTCCTCATATCAGTTCAAGTGAGAACCTGCTCTGCAGTTTATCATAATAAAAAGTTGCTTGGGGCATTGAAAGGTTAAGTGACTTGTCCAGGATAACACAGCTAGTATGTAGAAGGAGCAGGACTTGAACCCAGGTCTTCCTAACTCTAATGTCGACTTTTTATTCACTATACCAGTTTGCCTTTGTCTTAAAAATGTCATATTACTCCTATACAGAAATAAGTTCAAGGATTCCCTATTATCTATAGGATAAAGCTTGACTTACAATGCTTCTCATTACTGGGTCCTAAACAATTTGCTCCTATTTCCTCTGGCTAACCTGGGCAGCCTCTTTCTCTTTGACCACTTGAGGAGCATTTGGCTCTCTAGACTCTGGCTTGTTCTACTCCTCCGGTAGTAACAGTACTTCCTACTTCTGGGGTGCTTTAGAATTTCCAAAGTGCTTTCCTCACAATGCTGAGAACTGGCAAGGCAGGTAAGATTATTTCTATTTTTCAAGATGAGAAAGCTGACACTCAGAGAGGTGATTTCCATGGTCATTGATATTTTAGCCTTCTGATTCCGAAGTCAATAACTGGAATACTTTTTGTTGTTGCTGTCTACTCCAATTTTATCCACTCTCTAAGGGTCTCTTTCATGAAGCTTTGCCTGACTATTCTCATCCACTCTGATCTTTCTCTTGTGCTTTCACAACCGCTATCTTGTATGGGTCCTCACAACCACCCTAAAAGGGAGCTAAGGCAGAGAGTATTATTCCTATTTTAAACATGAGGGAACTGAGGCTTAGAGAGAGAAAGTGACTTTGACCTTTTTCAAAAAGAACAGGACAGGGAAATGAGGGGGTGGGAAGAAATGTCCTTGTATATATGTAGAAGACATGAAGAAAATTAGGAAGGAAAAGAAGCAAGCATGATGGAGAGTATCTGGTTGACAATCCGTGGGCATGTAAACAGAAGCAATACTGACATTAGGGTATACTACAGACAACCACAGAATGAGGAAATAAATGTAGAATTTGGGAAATAGGTAACAATCTTGGCATGGCAACATTATATAGTTGTTATGGGGGATGTCATGTATTTGGGCATTTAGATTGATCACTATTCCTCTGCCAGTGTAACACTTAACAATTCTTTGACTTACTTTAATGATAATTTCATCCCTAAAAGGCAAAGGAACCAGCTAGGGAAATTGCTATTTTGGATCTGATAAGATCCAAATAAGAAAGAACTGGCTGCTGGGAAGGAAATGACAGGGATTCTGCAAGGAAATAACTTCTCTATTTTGGGATTTATAATAGAAAAAGAGAAAAGCTGGGTAGAATCTGACATGGAGCCTAGTTTTTTTTGAGCCTAGGTTTTAGATGAGCAGATTTCAAATAAGAGAAAGGATTCATAGAATTTGATGGCCTAAAATTTTTTAGTGGAAAGTCAATCAGAGAGACGGACACAAAAGAGGAAGAATTCTAATGGAGAGGAAAAGGATAAACTTGTCTATGTGAATGCTGAGGAATTTCATCAACTAATTTGAATATTAAAAAGCCATGTAAAGGAAATGCCAAGGAGAGGTCATGTATTATGAAAACATGTTAAGTTATATAAAAAAACTTGAATGAAATATAAATGTTTAACCTGAGGAAAAGAAAAAATATGATTGCCTTGACTTCAAATCTTTGAAAACAGGATTAGACTTGTTTTGTTTGGCTCAATGGAGAGTACTAGGAAAAATGGGTAGAAGTTGCAGAGAGGCAAATTTAGATTTAATGTAAAGTAAAACTTCCATAAAATTAGAGCTATCCTAAAGTGGAAAGAACTACCCTGAAGTCTTCCAGCAAAGGATGGATGACTATATGTTGAATGTATGGCAGCCCCAAATCCAAGAATCAGATTAAAATGTAACTGGGAAATATTTAACAAAATAAAAAAAAATTCAACACAACACAGACAATGTTAATTTGTGGTTTTCTAAGTCAGTATATTGCCGGCAGGGATCCATTTCTATTTGAGTTTGACAGCACTGGTGTAAAGAGATCCTTATTCAGGTACAATTTAAATTATATGTCCTTTGAGGTACCTTACAACTCAAATTCTGAGACTGATATTTCCATTTATCCATATTAAATTTAATTTGACCAGATTTACCTTAACATTGTTAATATTGTTAAGTAACAACTGTCTTCTGGTATGTTAGCTCTCTCTCTAGAATTGAGCTTTTTAAGCTAGATTTTAACAAGAGTATTTTATAAAAGTTTTCAAGCTACACTTGTGGAAATACCAGAGGGACATGAGTCAATAGTACAATTGGATGGAGTCTAAACTGGAGGAGGAAGAACGTTCTAAGTAACTGTGGACAGTCAGAGAAAAAGGCTGGAGCCTAGAGACGGAGTGTCTTGTTTGTGTTCCATGTGTTTCATGAAAAAGACACTCCATCACTTGGTTCCAAATATTTTCTCTGCCTGTCCCCCAAACCTGGAATGTTCTCTACCCTCATCTTCACCTCTTGGTTTCCTTCAAGTCCCAACTAAAATCCTGCCTTCTACAGGAAGCTTCCTCTAATCCCTCTTAATTCTAGTACCTTCCCCCTTATTATTTCCTATTTATTCTGTATGTATCTTGTTTGTACATATTTACTTGCTTGTTGTGTCTTCCTGGGACTGTTTTTTGCCTTTCTTTGACCCCCAATTCTTAGCACAGTGCCTGACATCTACTAGGGCTGAATGAATGCTTACTGAGTGATCAAAAATGAAATCATTAATAGTTCAATGATAACTTGAATTCTGACAATTGTATCAGACCCCAAAGTCATTAAAAATGGTGGTAGGACTCAAATTCAGGTCTTCTGACTACAAGCCTTGTGCCATTTATTACTTGTGTGATTTTGGGTAAGTCACTGCCCTTCTGGGTTTCAATTTCCTCATCAGTAAAACGAGAATGTTGCTATAGATCAGGGGTTCAATCTTAACCTTTTTTTTTTGACCCCTTTGCCAATGTGGTGAAGCCTACAGACCACTACTCAGAATGTTTTAAAATGTATAAAATAAAATACAAAAGATTTCAAAGGAAGTCAATTATACTGAAATAGTTATGAAAATACAAGAGAAAAATAAGTTAATGGACCCCAGGTTAAGAACATCTGCATGATGATCTCTAAAGTTCTCTCTAGCTCTAAGTCTATGATCTTCTGCTGCTTTACTATACTAGAACACTATCCCATCATTACACTATCAAGTTATTTAAAGATAATTAAGACAAAAGTTTAGAAAAGGCATGTCACCTACCTCTTGGTGTCTATTGCCTTCTCGGATGTACACACTGGCGAGGTTTGTCACAATAAATGCCCACAACTCCTGATGAGTGGTAAGCTACAACAGGAAATGACAAATGAACAACAGTAAAAATAGAAGTAACACCACATTCCCATTTGTTAAATACACATCCCAAGCTATCTGGACCAGTGAATTGTGATACCATACTGGATAACTTAATGACATACTTCTACATCTTCCCCAATTTCCCCTAGAATGTAATATCAAGCTAGTTTTTATTCTTTTTTTAATTTTTCAAATGCTTTATTAACTTCTGATTTACATCATTCATTTCAGCCAGATTTTGAGTGACAAATTTTTCCCCTGTTTTTCCCCTACTCACCACCCCAAAATAGCAGTCCCACAGGATATCCCCTCCTCCAATCTGCTCTCTCCCCTATCTTCTCTCATGCCCCCTTCAACTTTTCCAGTAGGGCATGGTGGATCTCTATGCCCCAATGCCTGTATATCTTATTTCCCAATTACATGTAAAATACAATAATTGTATTTATGTATTTTAAAGCATTTGATTTTAAAACTTTGAATTCCAGATTCATTCCTTTCCTCCCTTGTCACCCACCCTTACTGGGAAGATAAGCAATTCAGTATAGGTTGTACATGTGTAGCTATGCAAAACATTACCATAGTAGATATACTGTAAAAGAATGACTATATTTCTCTCCCTCCTATCCTACCTCCCACTTGTTCTATTCTCTACTTTGATCCTGTCCCTTTTCAAAAGTGGGTGCTTCCAATTTCCCTCCCCACCAAGCCTGCCCTCCCTTCCATCATCCCCCCTCTCATCCTCTTCCCCCCTACTCTCTTGCAGGGTGAGATACCCTATTTAGTGTGTATGTCATTCCCTCCCTGAGCCAGATTCAATTGAGAGTAAGCTTTTGCCTTTTTGCCTTCCTGTTCCCAAGCTAGTTTTTAAAGAGAAGGTAGAAAAGTTAGACATTAAAGATAAGTTAAAATAATTTTACTCTTAGCACTGAAGAAATGTGCGAACCCTAGTGACAAAGCTAGAAACATTTAGAGTATCACACAACTAGAGATGGAAGGACCTCCATCCTGGGAATAAAATAATAACAGTTTATATTTACATGGGCTATAGAGACTCATAGTACATTCCCTGGAAGAGAAATATATACATATTTGAGGCCACTCCAGGGAAATGCATAGCCACAGTGACTGAAACAGCTGAGCAATGGACAAGGTTCTGCAAGTGGAGGAATTTTGGACAAAGTCTACTGAAGGAAAAAGGAGAATTGCTAGACAGACTTGGTTCTGGACCAAACAGAGGAATTTCAGAACTAAGTAGGATACAGCAAGGGACAGAGCCATAAGGAGAAGGAGCAAATCCAGATATCCACTTGTACTAAACCAAGAACCACAATCTAATCCCATAATTCAAAATGTTGATAGGCTATTTCCACTTGGACCTCCCATTACTGTGTCAAACTTAGCTGTCACACCTGTACTGTAGTCATCAACTTCCTCTATCTCCATTCCCCACCCCCACCACTCCCCACCCCGAATCTTGAATTCTGCCACAGGGAGCCTGGGTTCTCAAAGGTGAGCTCTCACCTTATCTTACACAGAACCAGGCCTCCATATCACTTGCTGGTCATTTCCAAACCATGCCACCTCAAGTGTGTCACCCCCCTCCCCACTTTCTAGCTCTTCTTCATAGGTTTTCTTCTCCCATTCAAATACAAGTTCTTTGATGGTAAGGACTGTCCTGCTTGCTTGTACTTGTATGCCTAGTACTTAATACAGTGTCCAGCACATAGCAGGCATTTAATAAATGTTTTACTATTTATTCATACATGGCTTTTACATTACTTTATTCAAACCCCAAAATCTAAGGTAGATAATGCAAGTATTATTATGTAATATCAGAGAATAGCATTTCAGGATTTAATTTATCTCAAGATCATATATCTAATAAATCTATGACTTCTGACCTGAAATCTTACATGTTCTTCTACTATACCATGCCACTTAAAATACAATTCTGAGCCACAATCCTAATCTGGCTTCCACCTTAATTTAGAAGAGCTATACAAAATCGGTTTAACCCTGGGAATGGAGCAGTAATCTGTGAATAAAAAGACTAATATGCTCGTATTGACAACCTGGCTGGGGAGTGGGTGAGGGTGGAGGTGGGGAAGTTTGCTCATCTCTAGTCAATCAAAATCAGTTACTTTTCTTTGAAATAATAACAATTATGTCTAATACATTTATAGTGCTTCAAAGGTTTATAAAGTATTTCCCTTACAACATTACTGTGATGTAGGCAATGTAAATATTATCAGCCTCATTTTAAGTATTAATAAATTGAGGCCTGGGAAGTTGTGACATGTTTTAATATAAAAAATCTAGTAAATATCAGAGGTGGGACTTCAACCTGGGTCTCCAGATTGTAAGTTAGATTGTTCTCCATTATAATTTATTGCCTCTAAATGTTCTCTGGTATTTAGCCCTTTAGTGTTATCTTATGGGCTGGTTCTATTTGGGGTAGATAACCCCACTATCAAAGTGGTATGCTGATAGTGCTATGGTAATTGGAGGAGACTATTTTATAAAGTTAAAATGGAGATGTTAATTCTTTTTGAGAAATCTATCTCCCCCAACTTAAAGAGTAATAGCAAAGTTAAAACCTTACCCGTAATGCAGTAGTGAACTGAGCTTCTGCATTATCCATGCAGTTAACAGAAATACAGTACAAACCCTGAAAAGAAGAAAGGGTGGGGGAAAGAGGGAATACTGAAATGTCACTGTATCCACAGAGCTTCCTGAAAGAATGATGATTAGCCTGCTCTATTGCATGAAATTGGGAAAGAACAAAACCCAACAGGGTAAAGAGAGGGAGGCAACTTCTGCTCTGGTTAGAAATGAAGGAGTATTGTTTAAGTTCTAGAAGCCACATTTTAGGAGGGACATTATCAAGCTGCAGTGTTCCCAAAGGACCAGACTGATAAAGGGTCTCAAAAGCATCCAATATATGAACTGGTTAGATGGCTGGAGATGTTTAGTCTGGAAAAGTATCTTTAACTACATGAAGGGCTAGCATATAGAAGAATCAGACTTATTTTGCTTTAGGCAGGAAGGCAACAAATATTTATTTTAAGTGCTTGCTATGTTTTAGGCACTGTGCAAAGCACTGGGAATTCAAGGGGGCAGAACTAGGATTAACAGGGAGATTTTATTTGAATATTTTTAAAAGATGATAATAATTGGAGTTTCATAAAAGTAGAAAGGGCTGCCTTGAAGAAGTGAGTTCCCTAATACTGAAGATCTTGAAGTTGAGGTGAGATGACCAGCTTTCAAAGATGTTACAGGTGATTCATGAAACACATGTTCTAGATGGGAATTCACCTAAATGACCTCTGACAACCTAAAGGTTTTATGACAAAGTCCTAAGCTGGATACCCAAAACATCCCTTGGGTTGACAAGTTGCTCTAGATCTCATAAACACAATTATGTATTCTAGCTATTCTATCTTTCTCTAAAGTAACCACTTCATGTAACATTCAGCCTACGTTAAATCACCAGCTCTGAAGTAGCTGGATCTACACACATACTGTGTCACTGGGTGATAACTAACTGTACCTTCACACTGTCTGAGCTACATACTGCATCTTAATTAAATTATAAAGTAGCAAGTTAGAATGATCTTAGTAAGTTATAGTACATTTTAACTTTCTCTGAATGGAAAAGAAAATTAATAAACTTCTTTCCAAATTTTAAATAATGATCTTGGCTCCTTTACCTCACTGACTACTGAAAATACCTCTATGTTCAATATCAAGCTATTTAGAAGCACAGATTGTTAGGATTGGAAGGAACCATATTACTCCAAGGAATGATAACAAAGGCCATAGGAGGTGAGAGTCAGAAGGGACCTCAGAGATGAGCTAGTCAAATCCACTTATTTTTCAAATGAGAACATTGAAGCTCAGAGAGGGGAAGAAACTTGCCCAAAGTCACACATGTGGTCAGAACTTCATGTAGAATCTAAATATAACACCTACCCCAGAGGTCCTTCTACAATATCAGTTGTCTCTAATCAAGGAGAACTAAATTTCCCACGCAGAATTAAGATTCTTCTAGAAACTCACAAGGATTTAATAGACATTTAAGGCTTTACCTTACACTTTTAACTTCATACTCACTAATAAAGTATGTAACTGGGCAGCATGATTAGAAAATAGCCTTGGAGACTGCTGGCACAGCTGACAGACTTGTGAGATCTGTTAAAGGGGGGGAAAAACATTTTCATTACAGTATGCTAAACTTCCTCTTTAAAAGGCCAAACTAGAGACAGAATTAGCTCAACAGAAGCTAATTTTTATTGTTAATATTATTATAAATAATAATAATAATAGTACTATTTGCCTCAATCCTCTAAAAGATCTGAGATTTTATTCTTGTGGACATTCTTTCCCTTGGGACATACAATTGTAACTCTTTAAGCCTTTTTAGATGGTTTAATTAGCTACCGTGGCCAAAGAAATTCATTATCTAGTGGCCACTTTTTCGGTGTAAACTTGGTTACGCTAGGCCCTGAACAACAATTAAGCGGCTGGTTTTGCTAGTATACACTATGAGAGCCTAAGGTTACCATAGGAGTGGGACTTCAGAGGAAAAAAAATCTCATTTGTACAACATTCTATAGTTCACAAAATGACTCCCTCACATTAACCCTCAAGGTAGCTAGTACAAGAGTCACTTCATTTTATATAATAGAACTCATGTTCAGAAAGCATCAGGACTAAAATCTAGGTACTCTGACTTCAGGGCCAGTGAACTCAACTTCACCATTTGGTTTCTCCAAAAATTCCAGAGTGTATAGAGATTAAAGTTTAGGCCCTATAGTCCACTCTAATCATAAGAGAGCAAGACATAAGGAACGACCTTCTGTTTCAGTCAAAGTTCAGACCCTGAACTAAATATCAGTAATTGAAGTAACAATGGTTGAATTCTTGCTAGATACTAAAAATTTTACTTGTAGCCTTTCCTAACATTAGAGGAATTAAAGCTAGACGACATGCTCTACCATTTACTTCTATGATATATGCAATTTTGTAACTCCAAATTAAATTTCTTGACAAATGAAAATAATTATGTTTCATTAATACTTTAAGACCATTATGCCAATACAAAATTCCTATAAATGTGCATGCTAATAATTTAACATTCATATACATACATATAATAGTTTACAAAGAAAAATTTTTACATCTAAACTCATGCAGTCCTCACAATTCTGAGATGGCAGTGCAAGTATTATTATCAGGGAAATTATGTTACTTCTCTGAGGTCACATGTCTAATAAATGGCAGTAAGGCCTTAAACCTTGGTCTTCTGATTCTAAGTTCAGTGTTCTTTCCATTGGGATATAAACACAACTAAGTATGACTCCAGATGGAAATTTGCTTTATTTCTAGATTTATAAATACTTAAGTGTGTAGGCAAATGATGCAATTAGACATGTCAAACTTACCTCCTGCAGGGCAGTGGCCTTGTGTCCTGTGACAAGTCGGCACATGATTATGTGTTCCAGCAATATCACTTGGAAAGATGACAAGATAGGACTGCAGTCTAACACTAAACAGAATCAAGGAAATTTAGACAATAAGAAGTATACAAGAAGCATGAAAACCAAAAACCCCACCAAAAACTTCCCAAACTTAGGGAAAGTGTGCCAGAAGTCAATGTGCTTGCATGGTACCATTAGAGGGAACTGCTGCAACAATGATTTTCACTCAGATGGTTTCTGCACCTGACACCAAATATTCTACATACAAAGAGTATCAGAGCCAGAAAACCCTAGAGATAATTTAGTAGAAACCTCTAATTTTACAGAAGAGAATAATTAGGTCCAAAGAGGGGAAATGACTGACTTAAAAGTCATATTAGTGGCTGCTAGTGGCAGGGCCAAGATTAGACTCAAAGGCTAGTGTTTTGTTAGATCACATTGTCTTTTATCTTACTTACTTTTTAACTTTTCTAGTTGCATGAGTGCTTTGTCTGTGTACTTCTGTGCTTTCTCCAAGTAGCCTGCTTGCATAGAATGCATTACTGTCACCTGGCATGGAAAACAGTATTTAGAAAAACACAACACACATCAAACCTTTAAAAGATATATTCCAACAATTTGAATAGAAAGCATTTATAGCACTCTAATGAGAGCTTTATAGAAGCACAGAATTTTAGAGATTTAAAGGTTGTTCAATATCATTTTATTTAGTTAAGGAAACTGAGCCCAGGGAAGTTAAATGACTTGACCAAGATCACGGGAATTTAGTGGCAGACCTCAGACTAAAACCCATGCCTTCCCCCCAAGTTGTTTTGATGATTATTGCTTGGAAGTATAGTTTGAAATCTGGTATTGCTAGACTCTCTTCCTTCCCAGATTTTTTAATGAATTCCTATGAAATTCTATACCTTATATTCCTTCAGATGAATTTTGTTATTTTTTATTCTAATTCTAGAAAGTAATTTTTTTGTAGTTTGATTGGTATGGCACTGAATAATGAATAAGTACAGTAATTTAGGTAGTATTGTCATTTTTTTTTTTGCTTTTTGGAGGGGCAATAAGGGTTAAGTGACTTGCCCAAGGTCACACAGATAGTAAGTGTTAAGTGTCTGAGTTCAGATTTGAACTCAGGTCTTCCTGACTCCGGAGCCAGGAAACTCTAGAGATAATTTAGTAGAAACATCTAATTTTAGATAATGCAGAAACCTCTATTCACTGCGCCACCTAGACGCCCCAAGTATCGTCATTTTTATCACATTGGTTCTGCCTACCCATGAGCAATTAACACTACCCCCAATTGCTTAAATCTGTCTTTATTAATGCAATTCAATTTTTCATTATGCCATGGTGCCCCTCTCAAGAAGAACAGTAACTAAACAATCAAAATACCATATTCCTTGAACCATGTCATATTGCAGAAAAGTCTGTCATTCCACATTTTATATAAGGCAGGATAAGGATAAGCCTTGCCTTAATATAGACTACTGAAATTAAAATAGTTGATTTTACATACAACCCTGTGCATACACACAATTGAGTTCTGTTCACTAGAATGTTTCCTGACTCTCAAGAAGTATGCTTACTTCAAAAGGACCCATCATCTTTTTTTTTTAACTGACTAATATTTTAATACTTCAGGCCAAGACTAAGCCCCTCCTTTTAACTGAAGATGGTTAAAGTTACATAATTAAATAATTTTAGGGTTTAGGCATGAGATCCCTACATTAAGATTATAATATATAGGGGCGACTAGGTGGCGCAGTGAGTAAAGTGCTGGCCCCAGAGTCAGGAGGACCGGAGTTCAGTTCTGGCCTGAGACACTTAACACCCACACAAAAACACTAGCCGTGTAACCTTGGGCAAGTTACTTAACCCCAGTTGCCCTCCAAAAGGCAAAAAAAAAAAAAAGATTACAATATATATGACTGTCTACAGGAACTACAAGTTTTTTTTAAAGAGCTTATTTTTTAATTATTATTTTAGTTTTCAACATTCACTTTTAGAAGATTTTAAGTTCTGTATTTTTTTCTCCCTCTCTTCTCTTCCCCCTCCCCAAAATAGCAAGCAATCTGATATAGTTTATACATGCACAATCATATTAAACATATTTCCACGTTAATCATGTTATAAAAGAAGAATCAGAACAAAAAGGAAAATAATGAGGGGAAAAAAAAACAAAAAAGAGAAAATGGCATGCTTTGATCTGCATTCAGATTCCATAGTTCTTTCTGTGGACTGGAATTGTCTTAGATCACTGCTCTGCTGAGAAGAGCTAAGTCTATCAAAGTTGGTCATTGCACAATGTTGCTGTTATTGTATATAGTGTTCTCTTGGTCCTGCTCACTTCATTCTGCGTCAGTTCATATGTCTTTCCAGGTTTTTCTGAAAACCACCTGCTCATCATTTCTTTTTTTTAAAAAATTAATTAATTTTTTGTTTTCAACATTTGCTTTTTTAAGATTTTGAATTCTAAATTATCTCCCCTCCCCAAGACATCATGCAATCTGATATAGGCTATACATGTACAACATATTAAACGTACTTCCACATTAGTCATGTTGTGAAGGAAGAACAACAGGGGAAAACCATGAGAAAAACAAAAACAAAATAAAAAAGAGAAAATAGTATGCTTCAATCTGCATTCAGACTGCATAGCTCTTTCTCTGTATGTGGATAGCCATTTCTATCACAAGTCTTGGAATTGTCTTAGATCACTTCATTGCTGAGAGCTAAGTCTATCAAAGTCAGTCATCCCACAATGCTTCTGTTACTGTGTATAATGTTCTCCTGGTTCTACTCACTTCACTCAGTACCAGTTCATTCAAGGTTTTTCTGAAATCCGCCTGCTCAATCATTTTTATAGAACAATAGTATTCCACTGCATTCAAATACCACAACTTGTTCAGTCATTCCTCAAATGATGGGCACCCCCTCAATTTCCAATTCTTTGCCACTACAAAAAGAACTGTTATAAAGATTTTTGGACATGTGGGTCCTTTCCCCTTTTTTAATGATCTCTTTGAGATACAGACCTAGTAGTGGTATTGTTGGGTCAAAGGGTATTCACAGTTTTATAGCTTTTTGTACCAAGTTTCAAATTGTTCTCCAGAATGGTGGAATCTACCAACAATGCATTAATGTTTCAATTTTCTCACATCTTCTCCAACTTTTATCATTTTCCTGTTTGTCATGTTAGCCTGATAGGTGTGAAGTGGTACCTCAGAGTTGTTTTAATGTGCATTTCTCTGATCAATAGTGATTTAGCTGCTCATCATTTTTTATAGCACAATAGTATTCCAGTATATTCATATACCACAAATTAGAACCCATCACCTCAGAAAGACTGTCACTTCACTCTTATGTTTGTTCTAATGGAACACAAAGTCCTTCCCATTGTTATAATGATCTCAATTATCAGATGAGAAATAACTATACTAATACTTGCCCTGTAACTCACATGCATGGATTTCCTTGTTTCTCTGTCCCAAATCTAGGCAACTTTATGAATGTGAAAATGGCTTATATACTAATGTGATTTGAATGCCAGGCTGAGTTTTCAGAGGGGAGAGCTACATACATTTGGCCAGAACACAAAAGAAAAGCTTTATGCTGTGATAACAGTAGAAAGAGCAAGCTACTCACCAAGTAGACCAATACACACATGTGTTCTTTGGGCAACCAATGAAAAAGGTCAGCAGGATTGCTGGGTAGAATTTCATCATCATGAAGAGTAGAAATAGTTTGAATACACTGCTGAAGCTGCTTTAGACATGGCTTCACGCTTTTCACCTGTAGGAAGTTAATTCACATCAAGCAGCAGTTCAATGTGTTGAGAAGAATACAATGGAGATCACTTTAAATCTGTTCCACTGAACCACTCGTGAAGTCTAAACCCAGATTAAAACATGACCACAAGGACTGGAATGTATCATGGCATCTTGCTCCTAGAATCTGATCTGTGAGACCTTTATGCATTCTTTCTCATCTATGAATCTGATAAATTCTAGTAGCTGGGATCACCCCCAACCTCCAGCCCCAGAAACCTTAGGGCTTGCCACCCTCTTTCAAAGTACCAAGTAGTCTTTTAAATAGTATTCACACACTCCTTTTCACTTTTTTGTGCTGAAAAGCCATGGCTAAGGTTAGCAAGGAACCTATTAAAATAAATCAACAAACATATGCAAATGCTAAGAGTTAATGAACAGTCTAAGGTAATTAAAGCAGAATCCAGAGGCCAGTTATAATTCATTCCCCTCTTGGCTATGCTTCTAACTTTCTGAACTTTGCCACCACATAGCCATGTGGGTACTGCACCATTCCCAGCTTTTCGGCTCCCTTTTATGTATCGTCTTCCCCTATAAAAATGTAAATTTCTTGAGGGTGAGGACTGTCTTTTTGCTTGTATTTATATCACCAGTTCCTAGTACAGTGTGTGGCACACAGTGAATGCTTAATAAATGTTGCCTGCCTGCTTGCTTGTGTAGAGTTCCCAGGATCCCTAACTAGGTTTCCTAGTCTAAAGTAGGCTTTGCTAGATTCTGGGGTAGGAAGGGGTGGGGGGGGGGGGGGCCTACCTTGGACTTTTGGTCAGAAGAAATGTGGCATCCATCTATTTTTTTCCTAGCCTCTTGCCAGACAGAACTTCCTCCTCCTAAAACACTCTGTGTATAGACCTTGACTGCACCTCTTTTCCAGGGAATGATAACTCTGCTTATTCTCCTAATTTACTCAAAAGTTCACAAAGAGAAGTTATTTTTTTACGTTGATCAAATAATGCCTTTGGTTATCCTGACCTTTTTCCAAAACAGCAGTTTGCAGGGTCTTAAAAGGAATTCTTTATCTTTATTTAACAGAAGGCTCTATAGATCAGGATGAAACATGCAAGGCTGGAACCTGGAGTCTTATAGGTCCCAATGCCCTTTCCAAAATGAGAGCAGCTGCAGTCAGCTGCACTCTGTGCAAATTAAGTGCTACACTTGGGCTCTTGACAAGTTGCCACATGGGGCTCATGGGTAGGCAAAATATGAAGTGTTACTGCTGCCTGCCTTAAAGGCAGCATCTGCTAAAACCCTGCCTCTTCGATTTTGCTTAGGCACCAGATGGTAAGATGGATTCTTCTGGGCATGAGTACAGTGTGAGGAGTGGAAACTCTTTAGAAACTAAGGGTTAGAGTTTCACGTTCTACTTTCCCTGCTACTGTCTGAATCCATCTGTAGACTCCAAAGGCATTATGCTGCTCAATGAGCCAGGCCTAAAGACTGAGCAATCTTCCAGATTTACTGTTCACAGACCTGCTGAAACTCAGCAGGGTAAGTTGCAACTGCTGTTCCTAAATCAGATCTCTGAGCTTTGCTTCATGAAACATTTTCCTCACCTTTAAACGACTACATTTTTAGCTCACAGCCTCAATTTCTAGTTTAGCTGAAAAAGCAGTTTTCAGCATGCAGTTTTAATACAATCACACATGTAGTGTGTCTAAATATTGTAAAACATCAAAAGTACAGATTACTGAAGCTAAGTCTTCAATGGAATTACTGCTTATTTCAGTTTATAAGTCTAGATTTTGAACTTCAACACTGGTAGTAATAATTTTTATGAGGAGTCTCTTCCTGACAAATATAGATATAAAAGAGTTACATACCTGTCCAGCATCCAAGTAATGTGTCACCTGGAGGACCAAGAAGAATACTCGGAGGGACTCCTTCTGTATGGGGTTCCCTTGCCAGTTTTCAACTATTTGTCCACAAAGTGTCAGAAGGGGATGGACTTCTTGCAACTTCCTCTCCATCAGAAGGAGCTGTAAGGAAAGCCTATTTGGGGTTTTGTTTTGTTTTAACTTGAATATTCCTGATAGTTTCAAAAGGAATAAGTGGTTGAAGTGACTGTGATATAAGCCATGCAACATGAAACAGTAAACCTCTCATAAATCAGACACACCCAACTTGAGATTCATAGATCAGTTAAATAGTGAGGCTATCATCTTACTTCAGCAAAACATGAATCTGTTTTAATTTACAAAAAAACAACATTGGGGCTGCCTATAAGCTTTTCTATCAATGACCTCTGCCTATCTGTTACATTCATCCTCCCTCCACAGCTAATATACCATACGCACTCAGCTTACTTGCTAAGGCTCTATTCTCTTAATGACAGCCATGCAGATAAATGCATGAACAAAAGCCCTACTTTGTTATCTCTCCTCATACTCTCATTTGTATTCACTCCAGCCATATTCTATGCAGTCTCTTTCATTCCCTATTAAACTCCAATATGGTGTCTTTGATGCTTCTTTCCATCCTGGATATCTCCTCTTCCCTCCCCCATCTATTTTGGCTCCGTTTAATCTATTTCCTTGTATTAGCTGAAATCTGGCTTTTCCCTGAGACCTTTATATCTTGAACAGTATGTGCTTGCACTGACTATGCTTTTCCCCATTCTCTGAGTTTAAAGACAGACTGAAGAGAATCACAGAATCTCTGAGATGGAAAGAACCTCAGCGGCAGCATAGAGGAGACACACAGATATTCAGCCAAATTGAATCTAGTGCGAACCATACCTAAGTTAGAACCAACTCTGCCATATGACAGCGATATCCAGTCTTGAAGGAAAACTCACAATCATTTCCCTACATACTTTATTTCACTTGTGGAGAGGTCTAAATGTTAGGAAAATTTTCTTGACATCAAGTCTAAATTTGCTTCTTGCTACATTCTACCCATGGTTTCTATTTTTACCCTTCTTAATTCGTGCTGTCAAGTTTACTAGTCTGTAGTTTATAGATTCTCTGAAAATGAGGACATTTGCCTTTCTTCAGTCTTATAGTACTTTGTGTGTTCTTTAGTGTCTCTTTTTTTTTTGCCTTTTGGAGGGAAACTGGGGTTAAGTAACTTGCCCAAGGTTTTTTGTGTGGGTGTTGTGTCTGAGGCTGGAACTGAATTCGGGGGTCCTCCTGACTGGGGCCAGTGCTTTACTCACTGTGCCACCTAGCCACCCCTTCTTTACTGTCTTTTAAGGATCACCCATAGTGGCTCAGAAACCACATTAGCCAGGTCTTTTGGTACCCTAGGAATGAAGTTCATCTGGATCTACTGGCCTGAATTCATTTAAGGAAGATGGGCAATTTTCTTATTATTTCTCTGCTTTTCTTGAATTTTTTTTTAATTCTTTCCTTTCCAGTCCAAAGATTTTTTTTTTTTTGCCTAGTTCTCTCTTGGCAGAGAAAAAAAAAAAACAAATATAAAAGTTGAGTAACTAACTATCTTTTTTTGTTGTTATGTTATCACCATCCCATCTACTCTGGGTAGCCATCCTATCCTTTCACTGAGCCTTTTTTAAACTTAAGATGTATCTTAAGAAATCCATTAAGTCCAACTCTGATGTTTCATTGTGAATATGGAGGTGACACTGAGAGTAGCCAAAGACTTGTAAATTATATAGAAGCCTCATGTTTATAATGAATATATTCTTCAAGAAGAGCTGGGAGGTACTAGACAAACTGAATAGCATTTGAAAAAATGAAACTGATTATATGCTGAGAGCAAGCAAGTAGTTACTAAAGTGGGAGCCATTTCCAAATCAGCTCTTTGTGAACAGAGAGATAAAAGACTTGTTAGGCAGAGATCAGAAATAATACCAAATTAGAAGAGTACAAACAAGATGATTTGGCTTGCAAATGAGTCAATTCCAACCTGAACTACTTAATTAAGGTACAGATACTGAAAAATGGGAAATGGGTAACTGAATAGACATGGTAACCTCATCACTTGTTCCTAATGAAATTTAAGATTTATATAATCTGTCATAAGGAGACAAAAAGAACTCAGGAACTACCATAGCCAACAAATGCTTTTCATTATCTTGCCAAGAGAGAGATGAGAAACAATGGGCAACATTTGGTTTAGAATAAAACTAATAATAAAATTTGTTTGCAAAATGTTTCAGAGGAGAATTGTGGGAGATTATGAAGAGTATTGTGTCAAGAAACAGGGAGATGCACTAGAGTAAGAAACAAATTTTACACAAGGTTTTGTGAGAGATCCCATTAAATTAGAACATCCTGAGAGCACTAAGGATGAAACTGGGAAGGATGTCAACAAACAGATGGAAAATGGAAGAGATTTGTTAACATTTCCATCAAAAGATTTCTGATAGAACCAAGGGATTCTGTTATCTTCATCGATGACAATGGAACCACTACATTTGGACTCCAACATCATCATCCTATACATACTATATTTATAAAATAGGGCAAAAAGAAAACAAAGTTAGGAAGAACAACTGGACTAGACCTAGTATATGTAGTCAGGATGTCCAGGCAAAAGTGCCACTTTTGGAAAAGCTGAAGATGCAGTTCCTATGGTATCTGAAAGACAAGAGCAAGCACACCAAAATTTGGACAGAAATTATGGATCTGATTATTACTGAAAAAAAAAATGACAAGGTGGCAGAGCCAAGAAGGCAGAGTAAAAGCAGGGAATTGCTTGAGCTCTCCCCCAAACTCTTCCAAATACCTGTAAAAAATTATTCTAAAAAAATTCTTGAACAGTGGAACCTACAAAATGACAGAGTGAAACAAATTTCCAGCCCAAGACAACCTGGAAGGTCAATAGGAAAGGTCTGTTGCACCAGTCTGAGAGAGGAGCTTAGTACAGTGCAAAATAGGCTGCTGGCACAGATGTGGCCCCAGCAAACCTGGAACAGGCCTCAGGGGACTGAATCAGTGGTGGCTGTGGTGGTTTCCAGTCTTCTCAACCCACAAACTCCAGAGAAAACTCAGAAGGTCAGTTAAAAAGGTTTGTTGGACCTGGGTGAGAGAGGAGCATGGTGCAACCCCAGGCCTGGAGTGGTGGTTGCTTCTGGAGCACTCGGCCCACAAAGAGTGGGGGGAATCAACGGATCAAGTGGCTGATAGGAGGGGGATTACAGGGATCTTTTTGCTGGTGCTGAGACAGGATTCTCTTGATTTGCCTGTTCTTGGATCTGGATTGCAATACTGGGTGGCCGTCCTGGGGCGGGGAGAAATGCTGCTGTGGTGGAGCTTGTGGTGACAGTGGAGAGGGAATTCTCCTCACGGTTCCAAGGCAGAAAAGAGTGCTTGTGGTCACTCACAGATCAGAGCACAGGCCAGGAGATCATACTACCATGGAAGGACTGAAAATTTAAAGGTCTCTAGAAGTATCTCTGAAAACAGCTGCACAAAATCCCTGAAGCTTGGGTCAGTATATCCTCTACACTGGAAGTAGAGCCCTATGTTAACAAAGAGTTAAGTCTAGTAATTGGCTGGGGAAATGAGCAAACAGTTGAAAAAAGAAAAACTCACACTATAGAATCTTACTTTTGTGACAAAGAAGATCAACATATACAACCAGAAGAAGACAACAAAGTCAAAGCTCCTACATCCAAAGCCTCTAAGAAAAATATGAATTGATCTCAGGCTATGGAAGTGCTCAAAAAGGATTTCAAAAATCAAGTAGAGGAAAACTGGAAAAATAAATGAAAGTGATACAAGAAAATCATGAAAAAAGAGCCAACAGCTTAAATAGCACCTTAAAAAATAGACTAACCTAAATGACAAAAGAGGTTCAAAAAGCCAGTGAGGAGAATGCCTTAAAAAGCAGAATTGACCAAATGTAAAAGGAGATCCAAAAGCTCACTGAAGAAAATTCTTTAAAAATTAGGATGGAGTAAATGGAAGCTAATGATTTCACGAGAAATCAAGAAATTATAAAACAAAACCAAAAAAATGAAAAAAAAAATAGAAGACAATGTGAACTATCTCACTGGGAAAACAACTGACCTGGAAAACAGATTCAGGAGAGATATAAAAACATTATTGGACTACCTGAAAGCCATGATCAAAGAAAGAGTCCAGCCATCATCTTTCAAGAAATTATTAAGGAAAATTGCCCTGATATTCTAGAACCAGAGGGTAAAATAGAAATCGAAAGAATCTGCCAATTACCTCATGAAAGAGATCCCAAAAGGAAAACTCCATGGAATATTACAGTCAAATTCTAGAGTTCCCAGATCAAGGAGAAAATATTGCAAGCAGTCAGAAGGAAACAATTCAGCTACTGTGGAAACACAATCAGGATAACACAAGATTTAGCAACTTCTATACTAAGGGATTGGAGGGCTTGGAAAATGATATTCTGGAGGTCAAGGGAGCTAGGATTACAACCAAGAATCACCTATCCAGCAAAACTGAGTATAATTCTTCAGGGAAAAAAAATAAACATTCAATGAAATAGAGGACTTTCAAGCATTTTTTTTTTTTTGCTTTTTGGGGGGCAATTAGGGTTAAGTGACTTGCCCAAAGTCACACGGCTAGTAAGTGTGTCAAACGTCTGAGGCCGTATTTGAACTCAGGTCCTCCTGACTCCAGGGCTCTATTCACTATATCACCTAGCTGCCACCACTTTCAAGCATTCTTGATGAAAAGACCAGAGCTGAGTAGAAAATTTGACTTTCAAATACAAGACTCAAGAGAAGCATGAAAAGGTAAACAAGAAAGAGAAATCATAAGGGCCTTATTACAGTTGAATTGTCTATATTCCTATATGGAAAGATGATATCTGTAACTCATGAGACATTTCTTAGTATAAAGATGGAGGGAATATATATATATATATATATATATATATATATATATATATATATATAGACAGAGGGTACAAGGTGAGTTGAATAGGAAGGGATGATATCTAAAAAAGGTAATTAAGATGTGAGAAAGGAATATACTGGAAGAAGGAGAAAGGGAGAGCTAAAATGGGGTATATAATCTCACACCAAAGAGGCAAGAAAAAACTTTTACAGAGGAGGGGAAGAGTGGAGAGGTAAGATGGAATCAATCAACCTACTCTCATGGATTTGGCTCAAGGAGGGAATAACATACACACTCAATTGGTTATGAAAATCTATCTTACCTTACAGGAAAGTAGGGGGGAAAGGGAGATGATAGAACAAAGGGTGGACTGGAGGAGGGGGTAATCAGAAGCAAACACTTTTGAGGAACAAGGTCAAAGGAAGAATAGAATAAATGGGAGGCAGTACAGGATGGAGGGAAATATAGTTAGCCTTTCACAACATGACTATTATGAAGGTGTTGCATGACTGCACATGTGTAACCTGAACTGAATTGTTTGCCTTCTCCAGTGAGGGTGGGTGCAGAAAATTTGGTACTCAAAAGTTTTAAAAACCAATGTTGGAAATCGTTTTTTGCATGCAACTGGGAAATAAGATATACAGGCAATAGGGTATAGAAATCTACCTTGCCTTATAGGAAGATAGAAAGGGAAGGGAATAAGAGAAGGTGGGGGTGATAGAAGGGAGGGCAGATTGGGGGTAGGGGTAATCAAAATGTATCAGCAGACTTGGAGTGGGGGAGGGGGGAGATTGGGAGAATTTGGAACTCAAAATCTTGTGGAAGTGAATGTTGAAAACAAAAAAATTAATAATAAAAATATAACACAATAACTTAAAATATATGCTTACTTTTCCATCTTTATAAAAATCTTTATGAGAATAATTTACATAAATATTAATGGTACATGAGAACAGGTTTTCCACAAAATGATAGATTACATCTTTGCAGGCACAAAGCTGACTGCAAAGATATAGAGTACAAGACCCTACTGTGCTTATTGTTTAATTTCTTTTTTTTTTTTGGAGGGGGGAAGGCAGGGCAATTAGTGTTAGTGACTTGCCCAAGGTCACATGCTAGTTTTGTGTTAAGTGTCTGAGGCCAGATTTGAACTCAGGTCCTCCTGACTCCAGGGCCAGTGCTCTATTCACTGCACCACCTAGCTGCCCCTATTGTTTAATTTCTAAAAAGTATTTCACTGGTAGAACAAAATGTCTTTTGCATTCTCCAACATGTTGCCTCTTGTGCATATATTAAAATTATATGAAATTTACTGAAAGATATAACAGAAACAATATTGTACAAGGACTCACTATTAGGATCAAGCTATTTATAATAACAAGCTAGGCATTATAAATATTAAAGAATTAAAACAAGAATACATAGTATCATTATAGGTGTTGTGAGTGCTATGTACAAAAGAAGGTTTTAAGGAGAGATTCCCTACAGATGTTGAAGTCCTTTATGAGCTACTATTTTCAGATGACACTCTGCTAATTCCACCCTGGAACTTTGTAGAGCCTAAATGAGACACACAGTCATTCTAAGAGTTTGCCCATGTCATCCATGTGGGAAATAAAAGGGGAAAACCCCCTGCTTTCCAGATTATGATAGGCTCTTGGAAGAACAGTTCCTAGAGCTGGTCTACCAGTGCATACATTTTGGACAAATGCTGCAGATGAAACACTGCACTGGGCCCAGAATTAGATGGGAGGAATAAGCTACATTGCATTTGAAAAGTTGTACAACATTTTAATGACCTGAAGGTTCTTCCTCAAACTAAAGCCCCACCAATATTCTTACAGTGATGCTATATGACTTTGAATCATGGAATACTACAACCTACAAAGTTACAGGTCAATAAAAGGGAAGTGGAGGAGTACACGGCAAGTATGCAGCATATTATCAAAAAAGAACTGGACAACTGTACAAAGGAAATCATCTGAGAGATGTATGACTGAGGACAGTCATCTAGCAAGAGGGAGGGATACACTGACTAAGGAATAACTAAACAAATTACATGAAAGTGCATGGAAGCAATGAGAAAATATTGCCATAAAAAAATAAGAAGAATTTGGAGAAGTATGAGAAAACTTAATGGGAATGATGTAAAGTGAGCAGAACCAAAAAAAGAACATATATATTGACTACAATATAAATAGAAAGAATAGATGAAACTGAATACTATACAGTTATAATCACCAAGCTTGGCCAGGCAGAAGAGTTGAGAAGATGTAAATCTCCTCTTCATTGCAGAGGTGGGGGAGAAAGGGATTATGGAGTTGGATACTGCATGTACTGATATGGTTGATGTGCTAGCTGACTTTGCCAAGCTACCTTTTTTCTCTCTTTTTTCATGTTACAATAGATGGGCTAGGGGCCATACATTTGGAAATGACTATGATGTGAAAACCAAAGGAAAAAAAGGTAATGGACAGCCTGAATGTTCCATGGGTGAAATTTAACTCCTGATGCTTATTTATACCTCTGTGACCTGGAGTACGTTACTTAAACCCCTCCAGGTCTCTGAGAGTCCTTCCAGTTGTAGATCTACAATCTCTGAAGGCCTATAGTACACTAAATCATCCATCTGAGTTGCACATATGGGAGGACATGGATAAGAACTGCATAGAAGGTAAGAAAAGAATATTATTTGAATTATTGGAAGGAACATCCACATTGATGAAAATATAAATCTATCAAAGAAGCAAAGAAAAAAACAGAATCCTTTGTTTTAGTCTCAGCTTTACCAGCCTCCACTCAATTTGAGCTTTAGTACATCTGATACTATTCTTATAGGCCTATTGTCATGCTTTTGTATTCATCCTACATTACCCATCCCTGCTTATATCACTGATACCGGTATCTTTTTAAAAATGTGAGTTGGGGGGCAGCTTGGTGGCGCAGTGAATAGAGCACCAGCCCTGGAGTCAGTAGGACCTGAGTTCAAATCCGGCCTCGGACACTTGACACACTTACTAGCCATGTGACTTTGGGCAAGTCACTTAACCCCAACTGCCCTCCAAAAAGCAAAAAAAAAAAACCAACCAACCCCCCCCCCCCCCACAAAACCCCCCCCCCCCCCACAAAAACCCAACAACAACAAAAAATGTGAGTTGGTCCATGAGGTCCAGGGGTGTTCATACCGGTCTCTTTAGTCAGCATTCCCTGTTTACTTGAGAGCTTCCCATTTTTCCTATAGAAATGTAGTCCATGGACTCTTCTATCTATCCCTCCCTCCGAACCCTTTTTAGAAATCTGCGGCACACACTACTCTCACCTTTCCTCTTGCTATCACAAATTCCAAGCTGGGAATGGTCATTTCTCCCTGAGGTTCCTATCACTTTTTACTTTAACCACCAGTTTCACCTTGTGGATAAGAACTGGGTCCAGAATATCAGTTCCCCTCTCATTGGTTCATCTTTTGGAGGATGAAATTATCATTAGCAAGGCAAACCAAGAAGTGCTTCCTCCCTTCACTTTCAGCACAAAGACAGTTTTAATTGATGTCCATGTAACTAAATTTTTTCTCTCCCAGTGCAACCAAACAAAATGTAAACTTCTAGGTTACTGTCAAACTGGATCCTCTCCATTTCCCATCATTATCAAATTCCTTCCTCTCTCTATACCTTTGATTGTGCAATCTCCCCGCCTTGAATAGACTGCTCTCCTAACCTTCACTTCTTGTTGAAATACCACCCCCCCTTTTTTCAAGGTTCCCTTCTGGTAAACTCTTCTTCATGAAGTCTTTCTTGAACTTCCCAAGTCTAAGTGATCCACCCCTTCTCAAACTTTCCTAGAGCATTTTGTGTCTCTCTTTTGGCCCTCCCACACTTTACCTTGTAAGATCCCTGTCTGTGTACATTTCATTTCTCCCATGAAGGACCATAAGCTTTTTGGGTGTGTGGATTATGTTATTTTTCATTGTTGCACATCCAATGCCTTGCACATGTTAGGCACTTAATGTTTGTAGAATTAGATTATCATATCCTCCTTTTGCATTGTAGTTATTTGCATATGTCTTTTTCCCACTAGTAGACAATAAGTTTTAAAACAGCAAGGTCTATGTTATATAACTTGGTATTCCTGGGATAGTGCCTTACATATTACAGGTGTTTCATAGATATTTGCTGAATGAACCATCAGAGCCTTAAACTGTGTATTTACTTGGGCTGAAGTGAAGTTAAACTTTTTGAAAACAGCAGTAACAATAAAGGAGCACAGTCTAAAATACATGCAAGAAAAAAAAAATACATGTAAGGTCAAAGTGCACTAAGATTTTGGATAGCCAAACATTTCTGTTTTCCTTAAGTCTGTTTAATTTTCAGAAGATACACTGCTAGAGGCAAATATTTTAGGCATGAAAAATTAAGGCTTAATGACAAATTTTAATAATCTTGATACTCCTACTATGTAATAATCTTGATACTTCCACAAGTTCCATTCAATAAGATGCCTAATCCATCCCACTCCTGTGCAATCCTCACACTGCAGAATTAAAAAACAAACTTTACTTACCATCCCCTTACTCAGCAGGAACAGTGCCCTGAAAATAAGAATGTGAATAACAGTGAGAGCCAGCAATGGCCTGAGTCGCTAAAACATGATAATTAAATACTCAGATATAATCAGGTGCTCAGGGTACTGCATATTTTTTGGGGGGAGGGGGAAAGGCAGGGCAATTGGGTAAGTGACTTGCCCAAGGTCACAGGGCTAGTAAGTGTTAAGTGTATGAGGCCAGATTTGGATTCAGGTCCTCCTGACTCTAGGGCAGGTACTCTATTCACTGTGCCACCTAGCTGCCCCAGACTAACAGATTTTAAAAATCAGTTATTACAGTCAGTATTCTATAAAGGTTCACTGCATACTGTTCTAGTTCTCATGGTTACAATACACTAGTAGGTGATATGGAAAATCACCTTGCTACATCTACTTGTTAATTCCTCCCTGAGTTTTAAGTTTCCTCATCTGCAAAATGGGGACAATAACATCTGACCTACCTACTTCACAAGGCTATTGTGAAGTATTGCCGTTATTTAGTCATTTTAGCTGTGTCTGACTCTTTGTGACCTTGTTGAGGTTTTCTTAGCAAAGATACTGGAGTGATTTGCCATTTCCTTCTCCAGCTTATTTTACATATGAAGAATACGAGGCAAACAGAGTTAAGTGATTTGCTCAGAGTTAAACAGCTAGTTAAGAATGTAAGGCTGAATTTGAAGTCAGGTCTTCCTGACTCCAGGACCAGCACTTTATCCACAGCACCACCTAGTTGCCCCTATTGTGAAATAGGAAAGAATTTTGTAAACCTTAATGTGTTATCAAAATGTGAGCTATATTACCATTATTATTATTATAAAGGTAATTAATTGCAACTTTATGGGATTCCATTTAAAACAAAGGAATGATCAGAAAAAGCCTTAATAGATTTGTTTATGAATGGATTTGGGCCATAACAAATCCATTAATGGTAACAAAGGCAGATTTTCATAGGAGAGAAGAATTTAAATTTTAAACAAGAAAAACAGACGCTTTCAAGGCCACATCTCAGTGTTGGGGGGGGGGGGGGAGAGGGTTGTGGTACTGGGAAGACACCATGGCACAGAACTGACAGTACTTGTCAGAGTCTAATGAGTCATAATGATGTAAGTCTACTTTTATTTTGTTCTTTATGTCTATACAACATTATATATGCATTATATTTCACACAACAACCTGGGGAGGACAGCAGTCTAAGTATTATCATTTCTATGCTATAAAGGAAGAAAATGAGGATGAGGGAACTTAAGTTATTTGCTTAAGGTCAAATTGCAAAGCAAAGATTCACATCTAGCTCTCTGGACACCATGTTCCATTGCTTGTTCATATAAGCCACACTACTTTTCATTGACCCTATCATTTGTAATTCACAATTTAAGAAAATGGTTAAATCAAAGTAATTTTCTTCAGAGTATTCTGGGGAATCATTTTATGTCAAATACGGAATAATTAATACTGAGAACTGCTGCGTACCCACTGAAGATAAATATGTGGATTCCAGTTTAGATTATGTACTTTTTTACAAGGTTAAATGGTACCTCTTACAACATTTTAGGTCAGAATAAACAGAAAAATGTTAGAACTATAGTTCAGAAAATTCAAAAATAATTTTTAATAGAAACATGGCTGCTATACTAATTTTAGACTAGTTTGTCTATTGCTGAGTTATTCCAAATAAATTTGGAATGACTAGTAGAAGTAGAGAAGAAATCAAAAAAAGGAAGAATGTGTGCAAATCAGGGAAGGAAAGAAATACCTGCATACCTGGTGTATTCTGATCCTACTACCCTTGCATATTCTGCTCCAACTCCAAGTAAGTCACATGCAGATACCAAATCTTTTTCAAGTGTGTGAAGTTGCTAAAAAAAGAGAGGAGACATTCAATCCTTTCATTTCAAATGTTTCCATTTCAAACACATCACTTTTTATACTACTGTATATTTTTATTTGTTAACCAGTTAAAATTTGGCCCTGCCATATTTCAATAGTTATCTCTATATCAGTTTTGAACTTAATTAGATGAGTAATCTTCATACTCTTCAAATGCTTTTGGTACAGAAGTCTATTTCAACTATGTGCATATTATTTAAGTTTAATGATGCATCAGATGTGTAGTAGACAGTTAACACTAATGTCCATAAAAGCCCTTAAAGCAATTAAGCAGGTGGGAGTAAATCTACATCTGACAAATAGTAATATGTAATAAGCCATAGTTAAATATAAATATCCCTAGAAAAAGGACAAGGGGAATATCGCTCTATGTAAAGATACTGCTAGGCATGAAAAAAATATTACCCAAATTATGGTAGAGGTAGGAAGAAAATCAGAAGACTGGAAATGCCTTAACTCCTCCTGGAAACCTGATAACACTTTCTTTCTCTCTGCTATATTGGTGTTAAGCCTAGGTCTTCAGTTTTGTGCAGTGCTCACATCTTAAGTTATATCATAAACACATTATGTCATACAAAGATCAGTTGAAAGAACTAATGCTCTTTAGCCTGGGGAAAAGAAAACTTATGATTGTTGTCTTCAAATACTTGAAGAGCTGTCATAGCAAAGAGGGATCAAACTTGTTCTGCAGAGGGCAAGTACGAAGACTAATAGCTAGAAGCCTCAAGGAAGCAGGTATTGACTCAATGTAAGAAAGATTTTACCTGGATATTCAAGCAGAGCCTGGATAGCCACTCATGGGGAATGCTGTTAATCTTCATGCTTCTGAGATCAAAGGATTTAGAGGTTGGAAAGATCTTAGAAATCCCCTACTTCAAATTCCTTATTTTATAGATGAGGCAACTGAGACCCTGTATTGTTAATGAAATGGAAAGATCTTTTTTGCCCATTATGTGACCCCTATGTGACCTGCTTTAAGCCTGAGTCACATGAAGCCTGTAGTGGGAGGAACTTGCTGAACAGGTGGAGCAGGAAGTGGAAGAGTGAGGTGGAGCTGAGAGAGAGGAGAGAGAGAGAGGGAGAGCAGCTAGCACAGGTGAAAAAGGTGCATTTTGCCTAAGGGAGCTTGTTTGTGGGGAGGCCTGATGGAAGGGAGGTTTGGGGATAGCGGTGCTCCCTGCATTGGTAATATGTAGCAACTTCTTTATTACCATGGTGGATTTGGCTTTCTGGCATATGAATAAATATCTTGGTTTTGTCTTTTAAGAAGGGAGTCTGTTATATCTTACAGTTCAAACCTGGAATATGACTTCATATTCATAGCAGCTGCGGTGGCTATTGCATTGGTGATATAGACCCAAAGAGGTCAGGTAACTTGTCCAAACTCACACAGATGTTAAGTGGCAGTAGGAATTTCAACCCAGGTCTTCTGACTCCAAAGTCAGTGGCCCTATTCACAAGGGGAACAGACTAAATAACCTCTGAGGGCCTTCCTAATTCTAAGATTCTATGACATATGGAAGAATAAAATTAATAAAATATATAATAATATTATAGTCTATACAAACAGTATGCAGTAATATTCTCCCACTAGCAGAAATCAACATGCAGCATCAAAACTGAGAGGTCCTAATGTGGCAATATGCCTAGTTTGGCTTCAAAAGAACTCAGGCATGTGGTCTTTTGGAAAACGAACACTCCTGCCTTAATGAGCCAAACAAGAAAGAATTGAAAGAATTTTCATCTAAAAGAAACTACTTCCAACTACATTATGGCTCTAGAAAGTCTCTAGAATGAGATTTAACTAGTGGGAGACTGAGAAAAAAGACCTACTGTTAGAGACATAAAGGAGATAAGAAGCTGAGATACAGAGCTCTTTCCCTACTCTCCCTTAAACTCCCTTCACTTAATCCCACCATCTGATCAAACTATCATCCTACATCTCTCTCCTCTCTTTCAGTCTAACTACTAGAAAAAAAAATCTACCTATATTCTTGCTTTACATCCTTACTTCCCACTTATTTTTCAGCCCCTTTCTGCCTTCCAACCTTACCATTCAATTGAAACTGGTCTCTTAACAAGCTGTCAATGATTTTTCAATTGCCAAATCCAATGCACCCCTCTCACATCTTTTCTGTAACATCTGATACTACTGACCACTTCCTCCTTTTTGGGTTTTTGTGACACTGCTATCTCATGCCTGGTCCTTCTCAGTCTCTGATAGATCATTACCCATGTCCGACCTACACTCTTTGTGTGGGGGTACACCAAGGCTCTGTCCTTGAACTTTTTTCCTTGTTTCTTGGTAACCTCATGAGTTCCCATAGGAATAACTATTATTTCTATACAAATGATTTCCAGATTATGTATTCCAGCTCCAATATTTATTCTAAATTCTACTCCCACACTACCAATTGCCCATTTAACATCTCTAATGGGATATCCCATAGGTATCTCAAATTAAACATGTTCAAATCAGAAATCATTATCTTTCCCTAAAAAACTGTCCCCTCTTCCTATTTTTCCTATTTCTGTTGAGGGCATCATCATGCTTCTAGAGTTAACCTGGACTATTTATTTCCTTTCTCTCACCCCTTGTACACAATCAGTTGCCAAGTCACATCAATTTTATTTCCACACTGTATCTCTCATCTGTCCCTTATCTTCTGTTCATTTATCCATCACCCAGAATCAGGGCCTCATCATCTCACATGAACTATTACAATAGTTTCTTAAGTGGTATTCCTTGCCTCCAGGCTCTTCTTTCTCCAATACACCTTCAACAGACCCACCAAATTTATATTCCCAAAGCACAGTTCTGATGAACTCAGTTCTCTGCTCAAGAAGCTGCAATGGTTCCCTATTGCTTCTAGCATAATATACAAATTGGCTTTTAAAGTCCTTTACCATCTAGCTCCAGCCTATCTTTTCAAGATTACTGTGCATTACTTTCTTTCACTTACAACATGCCAGACAAAAAGGCTTACCTGGGATTCCCCATACATGACCTTTCACTTCCTACTTCCATGCCTTTGTATAGACTATCCCCCATATCTACAATATAATCTTGTCACCTCTGCTCAGCTCAGGTGCCACCTTCTATAGAAGGTTTATCCTTATTTCCCAAGTTGCTAATAACCCTATCCTACCTCAAAATCACCTTGCATCTTCTGTGTATTTAATTTCTGTGATCTTTCCCTGTAAGCTCAACAGACTGAAGGGAGGGTGAATATTTTAATTTTTGTTTTTGTATCTCCCAGGGCCTAGAACAGTTCCTGGCAAATAGAAGATGTTTAATAAATGCCTATTGAACGAATGATGAATTAATACTTTCCTAAATGTTTCCCATTCCCTACATGCTCTCTTTGTAATAGCTAGAGATGCAAAGCTAAAACCAATTTTCTATTTAGCTATTTCTGATAATAATCATTTCACATTTATAAGTCACTTTCTTCCACTAGTCACATTCTGATATCTCATCATGGCATGGAAATGACCCTGAGTTCCTGAAAGCTATACTAGCTGAGTACAAGTTCTGACAGATCCTAGCAAAAGGAAAAGCATCCAATTCAGGTCTGATGCTAGACTAAAAGTCTGTCATCTGAGGACCTGCCTAGTCAAATGTGAAGAAGCTCTTTTTCAGGTTAGCTAGAGGGTGATGAATTTTCTACTATAGCAACTTCAGAAGACTATATATTAAGTTGGAGAGTGATTCTGATTTGTGTCAGTGGAGGGAGTACTCAAACTGATGAAATTGTGGATCCTTACAGTGTTGAAATATGTTACTTTCTTGCCTTCAAAACACTTTTCTCAGAAAATTCTAGCTAGGCAGGACAAGTATTTCCCCCATTTTAGAGAGATAAAGATGTTTGGTCACCCACCTATGGTTATAAAGCTACATAAAGAGAAAATACAATATAATTATGCCTCTTGGGCATTTCTCATCTCTATATAGAGAAAAATGATACTCACTGCAAGCTGAAAGAGTAGTCTACAGTGCCAGTAGGGTGTTTGCTGTGAAATCTGAATTGCTTTACGCAAGAGTGGTTTTGCAGCATCAACTGAATTCTGAAAGGATATATTTAATTTGAAAAAAAAATCAATATTCAAATAAAATTATTTACACAGCAGCCTCAATTTCTGATGGCCATTACTAGTCATGCTTATCAAAGGTTTTGGAATATGTGCCATGTATTTTCTTAATATCTGCCATGTAAAACTCAATTATTTTCTGTTAAGCTTTGTACCAGATACATAGTGTATTTTCCACACAATAATTTATCATTGGACAAGTCTGAAACAATCAAGTATAGAACTTCAGTCAAATTAGATGTAGACCTCAGTCTTACCTATTCTGCACCAGATAGGAGTACCTTCTTAGGTGAAGCTCTCAGCCCACTTATCATCCAGGCTTTCTCTCTCTTTTTTTTCTGCTTTTTGGAGCGGGGAGGGTAGGGCAATTGGGGTTAAGTGACTTGCCCAAGGTCACATGGCTAGTTTTGTGTGTGTGTGTGTGTGTGTGTGTGTGTGTGTGTGTGTGTGTGTGAGAAGTGTCTGAGGCTAGATCTGAACCCAGGTCCTCCTGACTCCAGGGCCAGTGCTCTACTCACTGCGCCACCTAGCCGCCCCAATCCAGGCTCTCTTAAATAACATTATATTGAAAAAGAGAGTGTTTAAATAAAAGTACTTAAGTCCATCAATTTAAAAGATGTAAAGATAAATGATAAAATCAATTGAGGCTATGAGGAAAGAGGCATTGCTAGAAACAAAATAAACTTGTGTAATCTTTCTGTAGTACAGTCTAGTTGTATGAAATAACCAGAAAATTCATTATTCCCTTTAACTTCTGTAATGTTACTACTACAAATTTATTCCAAGGAAATAATTAATTTAAACAAAGATGTTTGTAACTGCCCTATACATAGTGGTAATGAAAAGTTGGAAGCAACCTAAATGGTTAGTGTTTGGCAAACAGTTGAACAGAATATCGTAGATACATCAAAATAATGGAGTACTATACTGTATTGTTCAAGTCATAAAGAATGGAATATGAAGAATTATGCAAAAATATGTAAAGATCCATATCAAATCATGCACAGTGAAAAAAGCAGGAGCAGAAGGCCCACAATTATGGTTTAAAAAAAAAAGCCTTGCACATAATAGTCATATGTGCATATGCAATTATAAGAATCAAAAGGAATTATTAAGTGAGTTACTGATAAGAGGGAACTGGAACCTAAAAGCATATATTACAGTTTTTCTGTAGAGTGGGATGAAATATACATACGAATTTAAAAAGTTTCCATGCAAAAAGAATCAGTCTTCAGACTAAAAATAGTAAACATACAGAAGTTATTTTGGTATTTATTTTTTCTGTCTACCTATATACCTATAAAAGGATCTTAATATTTTAAAAAATGTTTATACATATATAACCTAAAAATAGGGTACCTGAAGTAAGAAAGTCATAAGGTATTTTAAAAACTAGAGAAATTCTAAATTTAAAAACTACTCTGACTTCCTTTTGTTATAGTTATAAAAGAGTGACTCAATTTTTGTGTGACAACAACACATTCTCACCTCTTGGCAATACAGCTCAGATAGAAGACTTGCTGCTTCAAATTTGACATCTTCAAACTGCGGAATCTAGTGACACCTAGTTAAGGAAATATGAAAACTGCAAAAAAAAATTATATTGCAAAGACCTATACACTAAGATAATCACTTTTAATCACAATGATATGCAGTCCCAATGCTATATTGAGTTGGATGACTAATATTTGGCCATTCATCCAAAGTTTACGACATATGTTATTTGACAGAGCAACACTTTAAGAGAAATAACTACATGAAAAGGATACTTGTTGGGATATCAACCACTGTAAGAAAAAAGAAAAAGGGGATTAGATAATAACTGACATTGACATAGCAAAAGTTTACAAGGCATTTGAGGTGAAGAATTGGGGAAGGGTTATGTATTTGTTGCTTCCTGAAAAGAAGATCATTTCTGGGGGCAGTTTCCACTCTCTGGTAAACCTCGTTAGCCAGGCTTTTAAAGCTCTCCACAATTTGGCCCTGCCTTCCTAGCCTTAGTTTACACAGCGGCTTCTTCCTTACTCTACACTGCAGTCAGCTGTACAGCTCTTGGTTCTTAAGACACACCCTGTACTTTCCTACTTCTAGATCTTTGTTCACTTCCAAAATTCATCCTGTCTTCATCTAGGCTAATGATATTCCTAAGCCTACCTCAAAGACTACTGCTTCAAAGAAAACTTCCAAAGAAAATTCCACTAATACCTCCCCACCATCCAGTAGTGATAGCTCCTTTATCTGACTTGACAACACACTGTAGTCCTCTTACACACCAATTGTATCTACATACAATGCTTATCTTCCTTCTCTCCCCAAATACCTCCTCCCCAATATGGGGGAGGTTGTGGGTTTAGTGGGTTGCTAAAATCATCTATAATATCTCCCATTCTACCTTCTTATAAACTTATCTCTGTTGAATGTGTCCCTTCCTGCAAAGGCCATCCCACATATACTCTTGTTCCTGTAAAGTTTTATATCTTTCAGGATCTTGCCCCTTCCCTCTTCCCATCTTTTCCTTTCATTTTCAATCTCTATTTGTTGATTCATTCTTTGCTACCTACATAAACATGACCAAGTCTCCCACATCCTTAAAAAACTTTCACTTGGGATCAATGAAATAGATTGGGTACATGAGATTCAGCAGTCAATGACAATAGTAATCTACTGTTTGATAAACCCAAAGACCCCAGTTTTTGGGAAAAGAACTCATTATTTGACAAAAACTGCTGGGAAAACTGCAATACAGTACAGTAGAAACTGGGTGTAGACCAATATCTAACACTGTATACCAAAATCAAGTCAAAATGGGTACACGATCTAGGTATAAAGGCTGATACTATAAGCAATCTGACGGAGCAAGGAATAGTGTACCTGTCAGATTCATGGAGAAGGGAAGATTTTATGATGAAACAAGAGGTAGAGAGAATTATAAAATGCAAAATGGATAATTTTGATTACATTAAATTGAAAAGTTTCTGTACAAACAAAGCCAATGTAACCAATATTAAGAGGGAAGTGGAAAATTGGGAAAGAATTTTTACAACCATTATCTCTGATAAAGGCCTCATTTCTAAAATATACAAAGAATTGAGTCAAATTTATAAGAATACAAGTCATTCCCCAATTGATAAATGGTCAAAGGATATGAACAGGCAGTTTTCAGAGGATAAAATTAAAGGTATCTATAAGCATATGAAAAAATGCCCTAAATAACTATGGATTAGAGAAATGCAAATCAAAACCACTCTGAGGTACCACATCTCACCGGCCAGACTGGCTAAGATGACAAAACAGGAAAATGATAAATGCTGGTGAGGATGTGGAAAAATTGGAACACTAATGCATTGTTGGTGGAGTTGTGAACGGATCCAACCATTCTGAAGAGCAATCTGGAACTATGCCCAAAGGGCTATAACTAAGTGCATACCCTTTGACCCAGCAATACCACTTCTAGGGTTGTATCCCAAAGAGATCATAGAAGTGGTACCCGTTTATACAAAGTTGTATCCGTATGTACAAAAATATTTATAGCAGCTCTTTTTGTGGTGGCAAAGAATGGAAATCAGGGGGATGCCCATCAATTGGGGAATGGCTGAACAAGTTGTGGTATATGAATATAATGGAATATTATTGTGCTATAAGAAATGAGGAGCAGACAGACTTCATAATACCTGGAGAAACTTATATAAACTGATGTTGAGTGAGAAGAGCAGAACCAGGAGAAATTTGTATACAATTACAGACACAACGTAAGTGTGACAACTAATCTTGATAGACTGGTCTCCTCTCAGCAATGTAAGGTTATAAGACCCACTCCAAAAGACGCATGATGGAAAGAGATATCCACTTCCAGAGAAAAAGCTCTTTCTTTTTTTTGGTTTTCTTTTCTCTTTTCCATTATTCATACCATTGGTTATGATACTTCTTTACAACCTGACTAATGTTTAATGTGAAGGTATGTGTAGATCCTATATTTGACTACATGCTGCTGGGGGGGGGAGAGGGAGAGAAAATTTGAAACTCAAGGGATTGTGGATCTGAATTGTTGTAAACTAAAAGTAAATAAACAAATTAATTAAATTAAAAAAAAACTTCACTTGATTCTTTAATTTCCAGGAGCTCTCATACTGTATTTCCTCTTCTTTTCACAGCCAAACTCATAGAAAGGGTCTTACATTCATTACCTCACCTTTTACTAAATTCTTAATCTCTTATAATATGGTCCCCTCCCACATCTGAATGAAATGGTTCTATACAAAGTTATCAATGCTCTCTTATTTAAGGCCATCTAAGTTCTCATCCTTTCTAACCTCTCAGCAGATTCTAACAACTGTTGATCTCGTCCCAGATACTCTCCTCCATTGGCTTTCATGATGCTGTTTTCTCCTAGCTCTCTCCTTAACTAGTTGTACCACTCTTCATTTCTGTTGTTGCTGGATCTCCAGTCCCTTAATCACAGATGTTTTCCAGACTCTGTCTTGAACCTTCAAATCTTTGTTCTCTATAGACTCTCTTTTAAATATCTAATTAGCTCCATTTGGTTTAACTAATCACCTCAACACAAATAATTTAGATCTATATATTCATTATCACCAACTGCATGCTAGAACATATCTACCTGGATGTTCCAAAGACATTTTAAACCCAACATATCCAAAATGGAATTCACTATCTTCCCTACTACAAACTTCTCCATTTTTGTCAAGAATACCCACCGTTCTTCCAGTCACTCGACTAATAACCCAGGAGACATTTTCTATTTTTATGCCAATTCACTTTCAATTAGCCACAATTTGGAATAATTCTACCTCCATAACATGTATCAAAGTAATTCCCTTTTTTCCACTAACATTAGTACAACAGCATTTTAGCTTCTCATCAGTTCTGGTCTCAATTATTCTAATAGTCTCCTAATTGATATCCCTGCTTCTAGTCCTCTCTACTCCATTTTCCACACAGCTGTTAAACTGATATTCCTAAGGCAGAGGTTGCTTCTATCACTCTTCTACTCAAGAAGCTACAGTGACACCCTCCTTCCTCTAGGATAAAACACAAATTCCTCTATTTGGCACTTAAATGCCTTTACAATTTGTCTCTAGCCTATCTTTCTACCTCACAGATTCTATGTTCCAAATAAACTGCCTTACTTGTTGTAGCCTAAATCTGAAAACCTTTGAGAAACCTTTGTTTTCCTTAAGGCTCAGCTCAGGAGCTACCTTCTATTTGAAGTCTTTCCTTATTCCCTTAGTGGTAAATGCTCTCTTTCCCTAAAATAGCTTACATTTTACTTGTATGCATATTGGTTTTCTCTAGCAGAATGTAAGTTCCTTAAGGACTGGTACCTTTTTTTTCTTTTTGTTTTTATATTTTTAGTGCATAACATAAGGCCCATACACATTTTAAGTACTTAATAAATGCTTGTTGAATTGAACTGAGACAGGGCTCAAGTTTCATTTATCTATTAGGTCAAAGTAGGGGGAATGGCCTCTCGGGGCTTCAGAGACAGCAGTGAAGGGGGCACGGATCCCGTAGCAGTAATGTGGAGGGAATAGTATTGGCAGCTACAGGTGGGGACTGCTTGCCTGGAATTACATTTCTAAATTGGGCATGCTGATTTAAAGGCTCCCTATATCTAAAATGTACAGTGCCACAGAGTCTATTGATTTGAGTACAAAATAGATATGAGTAGATGACATTCATATAATACTTTCTACCATTTAAAAATTGCTTTCCATATATTATCTCACCCAGTTAAATTAAAGCAGCTATGTCTCCTCTCAAAACAGGCCACTGAGCTTTTTTTTTGAAACCCCAAATAGAACTCAATAAAAATAACTGGTATAAAGACAGCAAAAGCATGGCACCAGCTGGATTCCTAAAGGGTTATAACCTTCAGGCTGCACACAGAATGTAAAAGGATAATACCAGAAATGCTTATATAGCCTAAACAAATTAGAAAGTGTTCTTCCTTTTATTTATGAGTTATTTGACTAACTATAAATTAACTTAATGGACATAAATGAAGTAGTAAAAGATTTCACTGATCATAATACATTTTCCCCAATAACTGTCACACTTATTTTGAAGCAAAACCTGACAAATACCTCCTGGTATCAGTTATAAAACTGGTCCAATTTTCCAGGACTTTTGATATGTAACTCTATTGCTAGCAAAGACAAGAAAATAGGGTGAAGTCCCTATATTTGGTCTAAAAAGATTTCCTTTTAAGTATGTGACATAGTGATCTTCTCACCATGTTTCCTACCACAAGTTCCTCATTTGGGACTTAGGCCTTCATAAAGAGACATTTGTATTAAACTTTAATGGAACAAAGCCAATCATTTGGTTACCTGCGGAGTATGGAAAGAAGTAGAAAGGAAAATCTTCACCATGTTTTTATTACCCAATTACAAAGAAGAGAAAGAAGCCAGTAACTATTTATTATATCTATGTGGTCTTTTATTTTCTTCTCACATAAAGTCACTCTTTAAGGTCTTGCAGTATGGTCATTATCTTTACTTGGCCAAGTCCAATTTCTTTCAATTCCCTCTCATGTCTTTCACTAAATATTTGTAAATAATACATCTTATTCTTTCTTAAGAACCCCCTAAACTATCATAATACTTAAGGAGATAGTGTAGAATCATGGAATTTTAGAGATGGTTGGGAACTTAGAACATAAGGTTTCATTGTCAGAAAAGGCCTTAGAATAAGGAACTCAGAATATCTAAACTGTAAAAGACCTGAAAAAAACAGAGCATCAAAGCTGGAAGGGATAAGAGAAGAAAGGACAACAAATGTTAGAACTCTAGAAAAGACCTTGGAGATCATCTAGTTAACCCTGTAGTTATTTATACATGAGGATACTAGAACAGACCAGCACAATTTGGCAGTAGGTAGAGGCCAAAAATATAACAGGCTGGGGCGGCTAGGTGGCGCAGTGAATACAGCACCAGCCCTGGAGTCAGAAGGACCTGAGTTCAAATCTGACCTGACACAACACAAAAACTAGTCATGTGACCTTGGGCAAGTCACTTAACCCCAACTGACCCTCAAATATATATATATAAAATAGGCTAAACTTCCTGAGGCAGCAGAGAGGTTAGACCAGAAATAGACTGATGATGATTGGTGGCTGAGTACAAACAAGAGAGTACCTAGTGGTAACCCTACATTTCTGGTGTGTG
This sequence comes from Petaurus breviceps papuanus, assembly GCF_028583685.1. NCBI lineage: Eukaryota > Metazoa > Chordata > Mammalia > Diprotodontia > Petauridae > Petaurus > Petaurus breviceps. Next base: position 5,048,030 of record NW_027185782.1, on the reverse strand, counting down.
CAGGCCTGGCCTAAAGAGATTAAAGAATTTACTCAAGGCCAAATCAATTATTCCTGTATGTTTAGAGAGCCATATACAGAAGTCATTAGGAAAGATCACAGGTACTAATCCCTCGTACCTCCTCTACAGCTACATACTTCACCTTATTACCCTTAATAACTTTAAAAACACAAGAAGAGTATATATTTTATAGAAGAAAAGTTTGAAAAAAGCTGTGAAATAAGTAATCTTAAAATTCATCCTCTCCTTTCTTCTTACTTATTAAAACGTTTAGCTATACATTTTCACCAAACTATAAAGAGCTTGAGTACTGATCCAGTGACAGACTTGCTGGTGAATTTTGGTGCCCTACAAACCGTACCTTCTTTGAAAATTCTTCAGCCTTGAACAGCAGTGAACATTTGGTTCAGATCATCCCTCCTGCTCTGAATGAGTATATTAAATGTAAAGTATATGTAAAAAAGTAAATGGTGTATAAGTCACAAGAGCAGGGAAAAAAATCTTTTAAAAATGCTCCACCATGATGCCTTCCCTTTTCCCACTGCAATTCTACACTTCTAAAACTTGTATTCTATTATCTATTTCTCATACTCAATCACAGTTTTAAACAATATTGTCACTAGCAGGGGGACTTTCTGGGTCACTTTCTTTTGCTATTCTTTGGTCACAGCCTCAGCTTTTTGAAGATTCTGATCACTGGGTTTTTCCTTGGTCTCAGACTTGGAAACATTTGTATGGGCCTGGTATAGCTGTCAAACATTTTGGGAAACAAATTCTTTTTTTTTTTTTTTTTTGCTTTTTTTTTGGAGGAGGGAAGGCAGGGAAATTGGGGTTAAGTGACTTGCCCAAGGTCACATGGCTAATAAGTATTAAGTGTCAGTGCATCTAGGTGGCACAGTGAGTAGAGCACCGGCCCTGGAGTCAGGAGGACCTGAGTTCGGATCTGACCCCAGACTCTTAAGAGAAAAACAAACAAACAAGCAAAAAAAAACTAGCTGTATAAGCTTGGGCAAGTTACTTAACCCCAATTGCCCTCCAAAAAGCAAAAAAAAAAAAAAAGTGTTAAGTGTCTGAGGCCAGATTTGAACTCAGGTCCTCCTGACTTCAGGGCCAGTTCTCTATTCATTGTGCCACCTAGCCGCCCCCGGGAAACAAATTCTTATGAAACCACTCTCATAATTCTTTAGCATCACATCCCTGTAGAGATTCCTCTGAATAAGCATTATAATTTTCCAGCTTGTGTCAATTATGTAAATGGTCACATATGGAAATGTAACCAACCTCTACCTAGGGCATTCAGGGTAACTGAAAAAATGAACAAAAATAAAATCATCCTCAGATCTGCAATCTCCTACTTGCACAGCAGCAATAACAAGAGTGGGAGAAAACCAGAATGGAATAATAAGAATAAAAGAGTTCTTAGACCACCTACAATAATAGTTAAATCACTGACACTCTTAATATATAGAAGCAATATGGATTAGTGGATAGGGACCACAAGCCACAACACTAGAGAGAGCTAGGTTCAAGTCCTACCCTTGACACATTTTTCCTGTGACCCTGGACCCTAGACCTAATTTAACCTTTTATTGCTCTAGGCAACTCCTTAGACAGTAAGTTGCAGAGAAGATGCTGACCTGCACTGATAGGAGTTTCCTAATCCAAGAGCTCTTAATACTAATGAAATCACAGGTTTGGTTCCCATCCCTATCCCTACTCAACTATGAACCATGTCCAGCTATCAAGAGTCTAACACAACTAGAAGACAATCACAGATGTACTAACAATCTTGCCATATGTGAAAACAGATGATACAAAGAAGTACTTCCTACATGGAAGGATAATCTCCTTTGTTAAGCAAGTACCAAACATTATTTCACAGAATATTATTTCTCCCTATTAGTGATTTTATCTTCCATCCTCCTGTGCCAAACCTTTATGTATCTCTTCAAGCTTCTCATCAGTACCTCTCCTATCCACCCTTTTTGCTAAGGACCTCATGCTTCACCAAAAAAATTAAAACTATTTTTAGAGAACTCCTCCTTCTCATCTCACATCACTCAGATATCTTCTTTACTTTGATCTCAGGTGAAGAGATGGCCCTTGTTGCCAAGGCAAACCCTTATACACACACCTCTGATTCATCCTCTGCTTAACTTTTCTTGTATATTGCCTCCACTATCATTCTCCCACTCTCTTATTTTCAAACTCTCCCTATCTATTGGCTCCTTCCCTGCTGCCTCCAAATATACTCATGTATCTTCCATCTTTAAAAAATATTCCATGGTACCACCTCACACCTATCAGTGTGGCTAATATGGCAAAAAAAAAAAAGAAAAAAAAAAGAAAATGTTGCACGTTGAAAAGGGATATAGGAAAACTTGGGGTACTAACACACTGTTGGTGGAGTTGTGAACTGATCCAACCATTCTGGAGAGCAATTTGGAACTATGCCCAAAGGGCTACAAAACTGCATACTCTTTATCAATATTCTTTATGGAAAATATGCAGAAAAACTATGTCAACATCTATCCTGAAAGCCTGGAGAAATGTTGCAGAAATATAGCTCACCATATCTGAAGACAGCAATCATGTTCCACTTTCTCCCCCAAATTTTCTCTTGTCCATATTAAATGTCCCTAGTTATTTCAGCACTTGCCCTATATGGTCTCTAAAACCCTTTCACCACTCCAGATCTGCATTCATCAGAGTATGATATGAGAACTCTCCCCTCTCTTATTCTGGACTCTGTGTTCTTTTTCTTAGTGCAGTCTAAGACTAAATTAGTTTTATTGTTGCCATGTTATACTGATGATGCACAGTCCATGAAAAATCCTTACTTTTTCATACAAACTGTTGTCTAAGCATTCCTCTTCCATCCTTAAACTTGAAAAACTTGATTTTTTTTAATCCAAGTATAAGACATACATAATGCTATTCAATTAGCTTATTAGATCTAGCCCAACATTATAGCCTGTTGAGCTATTTTATATTTCAATTCTGTCAGTCAATGCTTCCTACCCTTACAAGCTCTATGTCATCTGAAAGTGTTATCTATTTCTTTTTTACAAATAAAAATGTTGCAAAATGAATAAAAATGCGCCAAGTATGAGTCACTTTTAGCACTTCATTACAAATTGCTCTCTAAGCTGACACTGAACTATTCTGAGTTTCCTTTTTTCTTTTTAAAATTTATTTCTTTAATTAACAAAAATTTATTTTCACACCCCCCTCCTAAAGAAATGCATAAATAAAGAAAAACAAATACCTGGATTGACCATGTCCAAAAAATATCATGTCTCAATCTGTACCCTGAGTCAATCAATTCTTTGTCAGGAAGTGGGAAGCAAGTTTTACTGAATCTTCTGGAATCATGGCTGGACATAGCTTCGATCAGAGTTATGTCTTTCAAAATTGTCTTTATGATGTTGTTATTATTGTATAAATTGTTTTCTTGATTCTGCTCACTTCTCTTTGCCCCAGTTCATACAAATCCTCCCAAGATTCTCTAAAAACATTCCATGCATTTCTTACATAACTATACACATTTTATTTTATTATTTATTTTATAATTTATTTAGCCATTCTCCAGTTAAAGCATACCCCCTTAGTTCCCTTTTACTACTATATTTTTGCACAAATAGGTCCTTTTTCCTCTTTATTTTGGGAACACAATTACCAGTGGTATTACTGGGACCAAAGATATGTAAGGTTCGGTAATTTTTGGGACATAGTTTTAAACTGCTTTCCAGATGGCTGGATCAACCAACTCTACATTAATGCATCTATTTTCCTGGAGTCCTTGCATCATTTGTTATTTTCCAAATTTTTCTGTCAACTTTTCCAATTTGATTGGTGTGAGGTAGAACCTCACAATTGCTTTAATTTGTATTTCTCTGATTATTGGTGATTTGGAGTATTTTTTCATATGACTATTGATACCTTGGATTTCTTCCTCTGAAAACTATCTGTTTATATCATTTAACCACTTATCAACTGGGGAAGAATTCTCTTTATAAATTTGAATCAGTTCCATTTTGTCTTGGAATTGACTTAGCCCTTTATCACAGAAACTTGCTGCAAAATTTTTTACCCAGTTACCTGTTTCCCTTTTGATTTTAGCTACAATGGGTTTGTGTGAAAATTTTACATCATCAAAAAATAAAGCTATACGATTCTCTACATTTTGGTTGGTCTTGAACTCTTTCTACATGCAGAGATCTGAAGTATGACTTCTTCCTTGCTTCATCATGCACAGTGAGGTGTTGGTTTATACCTGGTTTCAGCCAAATTTCAGATTTCCCAGAAGTTTTGGTAGTGAATCCTTTTGATTTACAGATTTTCATTTACAAAACACTAGGTGCTCATTTGTATCTCTATACTGTATAGCTAATCAGTTCCACTAATTAACCTTTTTCTTAACCAGTATCAAATTATTTTAATTATTACCATTTTGTAGTATAGTTTGAGATCTGATTGTTACTTCTCTGGCATTAAAAGGAAATCCCTTGATAAGGTATGGCACTGAATAAATAAGTTAATTTTGGTAGTTTTTTCATTTTTATTACATTGGCTGAGCATAACCACTAAAAACAAAATTTTTCCAATTAAATGTCTTTGTGAGGAGTATTTGTGAAGAACTATTCATATAGTTCCTATGTGTGTCTTAGTGGGTAGACTTTCAAGTATTTTATAATTTGGTAGATATTTAAAATGGAATTTCTTCTGTCTCTTTTTGTTGATTTATATTAGTACCATATTAATGTTTATGATTTCTGTGGATTTATTTTATTTTTTGCAACTCTGCTGAAATGACTATTTCAACGAAGTTTTTAGTTGACTGTAGGGTTCTCAAAGTAAACCATTACATCATTTGCAAACAATGATTTTGTACTCTCTTTACCTGTGTTTACTGCTTCAATTTCTTTTTCTTGTCTTATTACAATAACCTACATTTCTAGGACTATATCAAACAGTAATGGTGATAATAGATAGCACCGATTTACTTTTGACCTTGCTGAAAAGGCTTTTAGTTTATTCCAATACATAAAATGCTGACTCCTAGTTTTAGATACTTCTTATCATAATAAGGAAAGATATATTTATTCTATTACTTTCTAGTGTTTTTTTTTACTTAACAGGAATGGATGTTGTATCTAGAGTCAAACACTTTTCCTGCATCTATTGATATAATCACTAATTCTGTTACTATTATTGATATGGTCAATTATTTTTGAAGTTTTCCAAATATTAAACCTGAATTCCTAGTATAAATCCAACAAAACCATAATGTATATGCTTTTTGTGATATGTTGCTTGCTGATATTTTAAAATTTTTTGCATCAGTATTTATTAGAAGATACTGATTTATCATTTTCTTTCTCCTTTTACTCTTCCTGTTTTAGGTATCAAGATCATATTCATATCATAGAAAAAACTTGGTAGGGCTCTTTTCCTATTTTTTTCCAACACCTTAGGTAGAAATCGAATTAATTGTTCTTTAATGTCTGATAGAATTCGTTTGTAAATCCATCTGCTCCTTTTCTTTGGGAGTTCATTTATGGCTTGTTTAATTTATTTTTGAGATTAGATTGAATCCTCTCTTATGCTGTTCCAATTCACTTAGGTTGTTTTATTAGCATACAATTGGGTAAAATAGTTTTAATAATTTCCTTTATTTGTTGTGAATTCACCTTTCTCACTTTTGATGCCACCAATGGGTTTCCCTTTTTCCTTTATTGAATAAAGTCGGGGGGGTGACTAAGTGGCACATTGAACCCTGGAGTCAAGAGGACAGGGGTTCAAACAACCTCAGAAACTTAACAATTACTAGCCATGTGACCTGGGGCAAGTCACTTAACCCCAATTGCCCTGCCTTCCCCCTTCTAAAATAAAAAAAAAATAAATAATAAAAAAAATCAAATTAGCTAATGATCTATGTATTTTTACAGCTCTTCAAAAACTCAGTTCCTTTAATTAATTTTTGCTTTTGTTATTTATTTTCAAGATTTCTATGTTGATGTTTAAACAGAGGTTTTTAATTTGTTGGTTTTCTAGTATATTTTGTTCTAAGCTCAATTAGCTGATTTGTTCTTTCTCCATTTTATTGATGAAAAGGTTTAGAAATATAAATTTTCCCTTAATCCCTGTACCGGTAGTTTTAGTATGATGCTGCATTATGATTTGTTCTTTGACAAGAATTGTTTAGGATTAAGTTAGTCTCTAATTCATGTTTCAGTCCTTCAATAATCCTTTTATTGAATATAAATTTTCACTGAATTATGGTCAGTAAAGGATATATTTAATATTTCTGCTTCTCTGAATTCATTTGTGAAGTTTTATGCCCCAATACAGTCGATTTTTGTAAAGGTGTCATGAACAGCTAAGAAACACGTAGGCTTGTTTCTAATGTAAGAAATATATATGATTGTGATCCCTGCCTTTTTTACCTCAGCTGAAGCATATCAGATTTTTCTCTAGTTCCTTATTTTACCTGTTTATATTTCAAATATGTAAATATTTGAACGTAAATAATATATCATTGGATTCTGCTTTTTAATCCGGTCTGCTTTCTTCTTTCATCTGGCGGGTGAATTTATCCAACTTACAGTTAAAATTGTTAACTGTACATTTCTCTCCAACTTATTCTCTTATATTTCCCCCTTTCTTTGTTTTCTGCTTCCTCTTCATAAAGAAAAAGGTGGTGAATGAGAAGTGTGCTCAGCACCAGTGATGTAGGTCTGATACAGTCTACTCCTGCTCCTTTGCCTCTCTTCTCTTTCCCTCCCCCAGAGCCCATTTGCAGGTTCTTATCCTTTCTTCCCCTTTCTTCCCCCCACTTTTAAAACCCTCTTCACAATAAATCCTTCAGGTCCATTCATTCATTCAGTTCTAAATCCACTATATTCACCTACTATCACCTGGCTATAATTCTTCATATTGTCTACAAAGAAAGCATCAAAGACTGTAAAAATCCAAGTATGCTATGACCATGGCATTCCCTTAATCTATTTGTCTAGTAACCTTATTTTAAAAAGCATAAGGTTTACATGCCATGAACTTTTCTCAAGGACACCATGCAAGATCTTAATAAACACCATTTCTCTAACTAAATATTTACAAACTATTCATTTAATTTCATTGCCAGGTAAGGTGGCACACACCTGTAATCACTACTACCAGAGGAGAATGATACTGGTGCATTGTATAAACTTGATAGTTCTGCCAATAAGTCTGGCATTGATATGGTGAACCCCTGGGAATGATCAACAGTGGACTCAGGCCTGCCAGTAGCCATTGTATTCCTAGCCTGGGCAAGGTAGAGAGACCAAATTTTTATTACCTTTTAAATGAAAATGGAAGAAAAAAAACCCTAACCACCTCAAAACCCACTTCATTAAGAAAAGTAATATTCTGTAGAATTTCTCCAGGAATCCAAGTCAGACTCATTGACCTACAGTTTGAAAACTCCATTGCCTTTTTGTTGTTCTTGGAAACTGGGACATTTGCCTATATCTAGGTCTGCAGAACCTTGAACTCTATGGTTTGTCAAAGATTACTGACAATTTCTGTTAATCACATCCACCTTTATTCACACAGAAATGGATTTGTATCTATTTACATCAAGCAGATCCTTGTGAGAAAGGAACAGATTTTTGTTTCTGCTACAATAGATCACATCTTTATGTTAACACAACTGAGAGATATACAGATTATAAAATCCGACTGTATCCATTATTTATCAATTTTTAAAAAAGATTTTGACTCAGATGAGCAAAACAAAGTATTTTCCATACACAACATTAAGATTACATAAAATGCTATGACAGATTGCCATGTGAGGATAAATCAACGGAACTGGAGTTGTTTAGCCAGGAGAAAAAGAAACTCAGCAACGGACACAATAGCTAGCTATCTTCAAGAACAGAAGAGCAGTTAAGTGGACAAGAGATTAGATTTATTTTGCTTGGTCCTAGAAGACAGAATCAAAATCATACTACAGGAGTTACAACCATGTATAAGTTGCAAGCAAATTTTAGCTTGAAGTAAGGAAAACAATTGGAGCTGTCCAAAGGTGAAATTGGTTGCCTCATAATGGAGTAAGTGCTTCCATAATGGAGGACTTCAAGCACAAGATTGATGACCACTTATTTGTTATATTTTAGAGGAGAAACTTCAAGTAATGGACTGAATTAGATGGCTTCTGAGGTCCTTCCTAATTCTTTGATTCCATGAAGAGAATGGCCTAGCTAATTATATTGGAAAAACAAAGTGAATAAATCCAATCCAATCAACATTTAATAAGTGCTTACTATGTGCCTGATAATGAATTATATCAGTATGGAGGGCCTATTAAGTCAGTTTTTCAAAATATTTATTATAGACAAGTGTTCTGGATAATGAACTAGGTCCAGACCTGAATATGAAGACACGATCAGGTTGGATCGCCTTTGAGAAAATTTTAACAATCCCAAGCTGCTCTCTGTTGTAAGTTTTATATTTTAATATTAATATTTTCCAAATAATTCCATTTAATTGAAGATCATGGACCACCTTGACCTCAGAAGAATAAAAATGACAAACAATACAAAAAAGAACTGAGAGACACAGCAGGCATAATTAGTGGTTACATTTTATAGGTAATGACTAGAAAATAAGAGCAAAGTAAAAGATACTATATTAAGAACACAAATAAGCAGAAAAAGAGAAAGGCTGTTCATGTAGCAAGAAGGGATAGCACAAATGGCACACTGCTATTTCTAAGATGTTAGGAGACCTTTTGCAGAGGAGCTAGATCCACTATGAAAAATTTATGGAAGGGCATGGAGAAGAAAGTATGAGAGTACCCATGCCAATGAAAACATGGCTCCATCAAAGTAAATTATAGCAAAAAAAAAAAATAATATATATATATACATATTTGCTTATACATAAGGGTAATATATAAGGGAGGGCAGGGTAATTGGGGTTAAGTGACTTGCCCAAGGTTACATGGCTAGTGTTCTGTGTCTGAGGTGGGATTTGAACTCAGGTCCTCCTGACTCCAATGCCTGTGCTCTATTCACTGCGCTACCTAGACGCCCCAATTATAGCAATATTTCATTTATCAATCCTTGTTGGATAAAGAGGCATTTCATATAAATGAAACTTACCAAAAATTGAAGCTCATTCCTTTCAAACACAAGACTAAAAAAAATTTAAAAATACATTTCATAATTCTCTGTCTTCTCATACATCTATAAAATATAACAACTTTTTTTTCCCCATGACTTAAGGTCATCTTTAGGAGTCAAAAGACTGAACTCTGGGGATATCTGCCCCTACACTTAAATGTAGGGTTTCTGGAGGTCTGTTTTGTAGAGTTTTTCTATCCCTGCTTTCATTGTTTGCTGTCATTGCTTACTCATTTCAGTGTATGAACCCCTATTAGTACCTACCTTCTTATCCTCATACCTTAATTTTCTGCTTTTGTATGCTGTCAGCTAGGAAATGAGATAATAATAGTAATCACGTACACTTCTAGAATACTTACGACAAAATGCTTTATGCATATTATTTAATTTGTTACAACCACCTCGTGAGTTGAACTAGGCAGGTATTATCTGTATAATCTTTCATTTATAAATATGGGAACTCAGGGAGATTAAAGGTCAGACAACTCTCAGGTGGCAGAACTGGGAAATAAACACTGATCTTCTGATTAATAAATGACATATATATTAATATGTTATACATACACATATATATAAAATATAATTACCTAGATCCAGAGTTAATAAGGTTTAATAATACCTGGTATTTCTATAATGCTCTAATATCTGTAAGGTGCTGTACATATTTTACCTCATTTGATCCTTCAACGATCCTGTGTTATAGTTTAACAAGTATTATTTTCCCATTTTACAAATGAGAAAATTGAGGCTCACTAGAGGTTATATAACTTGACCATAGCAACTGTGTCTGTGATGGAATCTGTAACTCTCCTGCATAAGCCTAATGCCCTTTCCACGGCACCATGCTAATTAAGGACTCATGTCCTCACTGAGAGAGTAAGTAGCTCTCCAATGAATAACATGAATGAACTGCATATTCTCTTGATATGCTGCCATATACTCAGGCAAATTTTTTCTTTTGGACTATTTTACGAGTCTGTAGTCATGTTCCAGACAGTTACATTTACTGGCAAAAGTAAACTCTAGATAAGGTATTTCAAAACAAATGAGGCTTGAGACTGTTAAAGCAGAGAAAAGAGAGCATCTCATGAATAATAAATTTAAGTGCAACATTAAGAGTCTTTATTAAAAGGATCCTTAGGCCTAGCAACCATGTAGAAATATGTAGATTCTTATCATTAAGAAATATGTAGATTTTTACTATCAGCAAGATAAATAATTTAGATTTAGAAGATATTCTGTTTCCTATAGAAATAGAAGAATCTATAGAGAAAAAATTAAGAACATAATTCAAGTTGAAGAAAGGGATGCCAACAAGGTTTTAGGCACAGGTTGTTAAACGCAAATGAAACAGAATTTTTAAAACTCAGAGAAAAGGGACAAGTTGCTAGGAAAGATAATCCAGAAAGGGTAATGTTCAATTAATCAGTCAATAAATACTTATTAAGCACTCAGTATTGTGTCTGACACTATACTAGGTAACAGAAATACAAAGACAAAAATGAAGCAATCTTAAGGAGCTCATATTCTATTGGAAAAGGATCCTTATTATACAGGTCCTTATTTCTTACCTGGCAGCACTACTTTGGGACTTCTCTGACTGACTTCATTCACCACCATGCCCTTATGTTGGGTACCTTTCTCCTACCTGTTCACTTTCTTTTTGTGTTTTGTCTTCTCCATCAGACTATAAGTTCCTTTCCGGCACGGACTGTCTTTTTTTTGGGGTATTTGTATTTCCAGTACTTGGGGTAGCTAGGTGGCACAGTGCTGGGTCTGGAGTCAGAAGGTCCTGAGTTCAATTCTGACCTCATACACTTCTGGCTGTATGACCCTGGGCAAATCACTTAACCCTGTTTGACTGAGTTTCCTCATCTGTACAATGAATTGGAGAAGGAAATGGCAAACTATTCTAGTATTTTTGCCAAGAAAACCCCAAAAACGGGCCCAAAAGAGTTGGACACTAGTGAAAAAATGACTGACAATTCCCAGCACAATGCCTGGAACATAGTAGAAACTTAAAGGTTTATTGATATTTACAAGGCAATGTATATATTACACATCTATATCTATAGATACAGATATACCTCATTGGATCAGTGTAACTAAGAAAGGCTAAGTAGAGGAGTGGTCATCAGATTATTAGTTTTTTAGACAAAGTAACTTATGAAGACCGTTTACAATATGAAGGGTATACTCATATCTGTATATCTGAAAGCATATAAAAATATAAACATGTTTCCTGAGCTTCAGTCCTACCTACTGCCTATTAGACATTTTAAAATGGATGTCCTGGAAACATTTCAAAGTCAACATATGCAAAACAAAATTAACTATCCTTTCCTTTCAAGCTATCCTTTCTTCTTTTTATTTTTTTTTTTAAATTTGCCTTCCTCTCTTCTAAACTTCCTTGTCAAAGGAAGCACTATCTTTCAAGTCTCTCGGGGTTGTAAAACTAGCATGATCCTGAACTTCTCACTCCCCCTTCACCCCCTATGTCTATTTTGTTGCCGAATCTGTTTCAACCCTTATAACATCTCTCACATCTTAGTCCTCTAGTGTCACAGCTACTACTTCAGGTAATCGATGAGTTCAGGACCTTATCATTTCCTGCCTATATTACTGCAACAGCATGTTAAATGGTTTCCTTGCCTCAAATCTCTCTACTCTAGCTCATCCTACAAACTGCTACCACTACAGTAATTTTCCTTAAGCCCAGATTGAACTATAAGGCTCTTTTAATCAACTTCAGTGACTTTCTATTGCTTCTAAGGTAAAAATAAAAATTCCTATGTTTAGCTTTTAAAACATTACATAACCTAGTCCCAACCTATCTTTCAAAATTCTTCTTAGCTTTCAAGTCATAGCTTAGACATCACCTTTTCTATGAAGCCTTCCTTTAACTTCCTGGCTAAAAGTGTTTTCTTCCTTTTCAAATTTTCCTTCCTCTGCCCTTATCACATTACCTTGTATTAGGATTATCTATGGTATGGGTCTTAATCCTTTAAGTAAACTGTAAACCCCTAGTAGGTAGGGTCAGTGTTATTTTCAGTATCAGTAAGTGGACAAGTACCTAGAAAGACGCTATCTTCATCAGAAACCTTTCTTCATTCTCCCACCCTGCTAATGCCCTCCTCTCTAAAATTTTACTTTGTATATATTTAGGTATATTTTGTCTCCCTGATAGAATGTGAGCTCCTTGGAGCCAGGGATTGTTTTTCACCTTTGTCTTTCTGTTCCCAGCACAAAATCTAGCATATAATAAATCTTTGTTGATTGACTATCTGAAAATGAGTTATGAATTTCTGAACAATGGCTTAAAAACGAAGGAATGACAGGCTCCTGGCCAAGAATGTTGTGAACCTAACAAAGGTTGGTAAGAATGATTTGGATACACACAGGGAATTCAGTAAGCAACTAAAATTTTGCTTTCTGAAGTCATGTAGAGAAGATGGAAGCAAGAGTATATATCAGAAATTAAAAACAAAGTGTAGTAGAGAAGAATATTGTTAGACTGCTAATGCTGAGAATGAAATGAAACTGACATGGAAATGTAAAAATAACAAAATGGTTTTCTTTAACTCTCCTGGGGAAAAGAAGTTCAAAAAGGATAGGGGACTGCTGACTGGACTAGAGAAATTATTGATAATTTTTGTTTTTGCTTTTTCTGTCCAGAAGAATGATCTTTGAGGGGCCAGGTAGCACAGGGGGTAAGAGCACCGGCTCCAGTGTCCGGATGACCTGGGGATTCAATCCGGGCTCAGACACTTAGCACCCACCCAGAAACACCTGGCCGGGTAACCTTGAGCAAGTTACTTAACCCCGATTGCTTTAAAAAAAAAAAAAAAAAAAGAAGAATGATCTTTGTTTTTTGAAACAAAAACCACATTAAGGAGCTGATAATTAACACTGAGTAGGGAGCCAATACAAGAGCTCCTAGGTGCCCTTGATAAGTTTAAATCACCTGACCCAGACATACCACATCTTAGGTCCTGGAAGATCCAGTTAGTATTGATGGCTAAGTCACTGCCAGTAGTAACCTTTAAAATATCACGGAGAATAAGAGAAGTACCATATGATGGGAGGAAGGCAAATGCCTCAAATTTCAGAAAAGGGTGAGAGTGGAAATGATAGAATGGGGAGTTTGACTTTGATTCCTAGGAAAATTTCATAATATTTTATTAATGAATTGGTTAGTGAACACCTAGAAATGGAAGCAGTGATTATAAAGAATCGGTATATCTTTATCACAAACAGGTCTTTTGATGGAGTTACTAAACTGGTAGACCATGGAGTTTCATAGGTATAATTTATCTAGATTTTTAGTAAAGCATCTGACAGTTTCTCAGGAATATTCTTGTGGAAATATTGGAGACAGAAGATAGGCTAGCCAACAATATAATTAGGTGAATTCAGAATTGGTTAAACACTTGGACCCTGAGTTAATAATTTGATGTTATTTATAAGGTGATTTCCAGTAGTGTACCCAAGGACTTACATATCTGGCCCTATGCAGTTTAACATTTGGATCAGAGATTTGGGTAAAGGTATGGTCAGAATATTTATCAGACTTATAGATGACACAAAGCTGAGAAGGATGGCTAATACAGCGAAAGACAGTATTCAAAAAGACCTTGACAGGCTGATATAGGCCAAGTCATATAACATGAAATTTTTGATGGGGACAAATGTAAAGTTTTGCACTTAAGTTTAAAAAAAAACTTAATTCATAAGTATAAGATGGATGAGGTATAGATGAACAAATGTTGGAAAAGAAATCTGGAGTTGTTAGTAGACTGTTAACTTAATGAGTCAATAGTGAGATATTACAACTGGGAAAGCTGTGATCTTAAGTTGAATTCAGAGAGGTGCAGTGTTCAAGAATAGGGACATGACAGTCTCATTGTATTCTACCCTGGTCAGACTGCCTCTGAACTATTTTGTTCAGTTTTGAATGTTACAGTTTAGGAAGAACATTGATAATAAACTGGGTTAAATACAGAAGATGGCAAATGGCATGGTGAAAGATCTTCAGTTCTTGTCATATAAGATACACCTGAGATTCATTCAAGACAAGACAAGAAAGCTCTCTTTATGGTTGTCATGTGGAAGGGGAATTAGATTTGTTTTGCTTGTCCCCAGAAAACAGAACTATAAAAAGGTAAACTGAAGTCTCACAAAAAGAAAAATCTAACAAAGTTGCTGCTCATCCTTCGTTTTTTAGAGGACCAATGATATTGCGGGGCGATATCTTGACTTGCACCTGAATTAGATTTAAATGAGATGCACAAAGTCATCAATCTCACTTTCTCTTACAGTCACTGAAATCCAGGGGGCAAGACAAAAATTGGGATGACTAGAAAGGACCCAGGATGCAGTGGATGACCTTGGCCAACATCTTCAATATCTGACCAACCTCTAAGCACTCCAAAGCACCTGCTTCAGCCACTTTCATGGCTGTTGAAACAAAATGCTCTCATCTGCTTCTTCCATCAGGGGAAGTCTTCCCATACTTGGGGTAGACACCCCCCTAACTCAACCATGGGTTTGAGGTCTGTCAGTCATTCTCAACCTGGGTTAACCCATCTACCAAGATAATTTTACCGGGGTATAGCCGCTGCATATGCTACAGCTTCTTGGAGTCAGAGGTGAGAGTTAGGTGAAGGTGGAAACCAAAGGTGGATGAACAGCTCTTAAAAGGCTTAATTGATTAAAAAACCTGTTTAGTACACAGGAGATCCTGGGTTTGAATCCTGTAACTGTGGAAGTCCAAATCTCTTTTTGGGATGTATGGAGTGTTCAATTGTAAAAAAGCATAATTGGGAGGTAGTGTGTTCTCTGTCATGGGAAATATTTAAACAAAGCCTAGACTGCCTGTTGTATGTATTTTAGAGGAGATTGTTGTTTAGATACATTTTGGACTACATCTCTGAGATCCTCTCTAACTCAGAATCTATAATTCTGTAAATTGATTTGATATGATTATACTATTTTCCTAATATCGAACTATTCTTGTATTCATGATATGAATCCCATAGTCAAATGAGCCATTCTTTCAAACGTACTTCTATGTTTTGTTATGGTTGGTAGCTGGTTGTTGTCCTTCATTCTCAAAGACCATCAAGATGACAGCACTATGCTAGAGTCAAGTTTCAGCGTGTCTGACTGTGGCTGATCAGACCAACATGAGCTGGAATGCTCTACCACAGGCCGGGCACAAACAGCTCCTATGAACTTTTGGGGTGGATTCTCTAAATTTGTGCATTCTGCGTTTCCTTTGAGCTGTTTCAGTTTTGCTTTGCTCATAGAGCAGAGCACCTTTTCTGATGTGGGCTTGCCATGCTGGGTGGCCCTGTGCCACCTGGCCTGCTAGCATTAGCAATACAAATGCTTACGTTTTGTTGCAAGTGTGTGTGCGCGCGCGCGCACACACACGAATACATTCAGGCTGAATCAGCAATAACAGTTTACATTTAAATAACCGAGTAACTGGTGAATAATAAAGCACCCACCTTAAATTTATGAAATATTTACCTAGAAACACCACCTAATGCTAAGAATTTAGATAATACTGCCAACTACGGTAACTGTCAAAATAACAAGTAACGAAACCAGACAAAAGAGGTATAAGTGTCCTCTTACGAAATGTATTTGCTTTGGGATCCACAGAAAGCTGGGAAATGAGCCAATAATTGGGTAGATATAAGTGTTACTCAAGTTTTAAATCTAGAATTAGATCAGAAGCACTGTATCACACTCCAGTATCACAATTTCAACTTCAAGAAAATGACCAAGGAAGGAGAAAAGCACCCAAGACTGTTTTGACAAGAACCCTGCAACATGTAACAAATTTCTCCCCATGAAGATTTTTAAACATTCTGAAATTCAACTGAACTATAGTAACTATTGAAATTCATCATAAACCTGGCCAATTTGACTAAGCAGATGGAAAACATCAATATAAAAAACGACGGGAAAATTATATAAAAAACAAAATGACTCATGGGGAAGCTTATGCAGAGACTTCCTGGAGACTTATGAGGATATCTGAGCAGGAAAAATAAGACAGTGAAAATAATAGTCAGAGATACTAAAAAAAAAAAAAAAGAATTGACTGAGGTGTAGAGGTATCATGAAAAAAACTTGTTGTAATGCAGTGGATAGAATAATCTAGAATAAAAAAGTGATAGCCCCTCTGTACTTGGCTCTGGTCTGACCATATCTGACCTGGAGTAGTGTGTACAGTTCTGGGTGCCATAGTTCAGGAAAGATGCTAATATGCTGGAGATAGACCTGGAGTACTGTGTACAGTTCTGGGTGCCACAGTTTAGAAAAGATGCTAATATGCGGAGATAGTCCAAAGAAGGGCAATAAAGATGGTGACAGGCTTTAAGTCCATATCATATGAAGACTGGCTGAAAGAACTGAGGATGTTTAGGCTGAAGATAACATGAAGGCAGTACATGATAGTGACTCTCAAGCATTCAAATGGCTTATAATTAATCCTGCTCATTAACTGCCTCTGATACTTACTGATATCAGGCAAAGATATTTCAGCTCTCTAAATCTTGGTTTTCTCATCACTGGTACCACCTCCCTTAACTCAAGTAACATTTATTAAGCACCAACTCTGTGGATAGGACACCTGCTCTTGAGCAGCTTATCCATAAGCTTAAGTTAATAGTTATCATCACTGGGTATGTACTAACAAAGCCCATTCAAAATTCAAGGAAATACAGAAAGTAATTAAAGCAAGTACTCTGGAATCTGGTCTATTTTCTGAAGTATAGTAGGAAGATATGTTTAAAGACTAGTTTATTCTCTACCACAAAAACACAGATATGCTCTTCTCATGTGGACTGCAGCAAGATTATTGAATTAAAAATTGATTCCTTTTTCTCATCTTAGCAAATATACTGAGTTAGGTTATATTTAGTGCTCTCTCCCTGAACTTACTTTGTCTAAGGTTGTATATATTTTTCAATTCCTCATCTTTCTATACATTAGGTCCTTGAGGGCAGGGGATATTTTTGTATCCTCAGCACCTACCACAGTGCCTTTGACCCTTCTTAAACATCTGCTAAACTACTGAATTCAACATGCAAGGAACTGTGCTAGGCACTGTCAATTCAGACCAAAAAAACAGTCCTTGATTTCTAGGATCTTATATTCTACTTGGGGGAGGATACAAAGAATACATATACATAAGGATAATCAGTGGAGGGAGAATGGTTCTCACAGATTTCTTAGGATAAGAGAAGAAAAGCTATTTTGAACTGAGGGGCCATATAGTCCAAAATAACTTGCCCAAAATCATACAGATACTTTGATAATCATAAAATACTTGATGTCAGTTATTATTATTAAAGCACTTTATTAATATAAATTGTGATTAAGTTACATTTGAACTGGATATAGTTTGTGGCAAAGTACTACCAATCATGAACTAGAAACATGCATTGCTTGTAATTTATTTTTAAATTATTATTAAATTATAATTTAAGATTATAGATTAGAGCTGGAAAATGCCTCAGAAGTCATATAGTCCAACCCCCTATTTTTACAGATAAGGAAATTGAGGCCCAGTGAGGTTAAGTGATTTGCCCCAAATCACAAGCTAGTAAGCCTCAGAGGCAAGTTTTGAGCCCAGGTCCTCTCATTACTCTTACCAGTGCTCTTTTCAGTGTACCAAGCTGCCTAGGGACCATCAAAGTCATTACAATAATGTTTTCCAGAAATGTCTGACTTTCTCTTGAAAGAGGATCTATTTATTACCATCACCTGCAGTGAGGTATAGTAGAAAAAGAACCCAGGTTAAAATCTCAGCTAAATCACTCATATGAACAGGCTATTTCAACTCTTTGACTCTCAGTTTACAAATCTGTAAAATGAGACAATTAACTCTACTATCTTCCTCACAGGGTTGTGGTGAAGAAAGACATTTGTAAATTGTATAGTGCTATGTAAATGCAAATTAATATTTTTACCTAAAACCAAACAGAATCTTACATACACAAAACAGTACACAAAAACCTTCCTTTGCTTAACCAGTATTAAATTAGTATCTTTATTTTGCATACAGTACCGAGTCAGGATTTAGTACAATAGCAAGTAACATCTAAGTAACCAGTCTGGGGGTAAACTTTATTCTGATGTAGTACAGTGTTACTGTTATTAGAAACAACTTTACAACTATGATAATACTAAACACAAGGCAATAGCCACTGTACCAGCTACTTGTCAAGACTAGGGTTGTGACAATCAAAACAAGGAAAGGAAAGGAAAATACTAGGTGAAAAGTGAAATCGACACTTGGACCCAGGATGGTCATTTAAAAAGTCATTGCCTCCCTCCCAGGCCTTCCTTCTCCAGCCACCCTGTAACCCCATCACTTCAAATTCAGCTTCTGCCCCTCCTGTCACCTCTGGCCCCACTTTCTCTTGCTCCTATCCTCATTCTGGTCTGTCTTTTCCTGACACCTCACCTGTCACCTTAGCTACGGCTCCCTTCCTCCCAACACCTCCGCCTGGGGGTCCTTCCCTTTCCTGTCATCTTAGCCTGGGGGTCTCCCCTCCTGTAGCCACAGTCCCGGAGTCCTTCCTTCTCTGTCCCTTAGCCCAGGCTCTCCTCCTCCTCCTCTCTCCTCTTATTACTTAAGCTCAGGCTCCCTCTTTTCCTGTCACCTCAGCCCAGGGTCTCCCCTCCTGTCACTTCAGCCCAGAAGTCCTCCCCCTTTCCCTCATCTCAGTCTGGGGGTTCCCTCTCCCATCACCTCAGCTTGGGCTGTCCTCCTTATGTCACCTCAACTCAGGCT
This sequence comes from Petaurus breviceps papuanus, assembly GCF_028583685.1. Classification (NCBI taxonomy): domain Eukaryota; kingdom Metazoa; phylum Chordata; class Mammalia; order Diprotodontia; family Petauridae; genus Petaurus; species Petaurus breviceps. The sequence continues at coordinate 5,029,043 of NW_027185782.1, read as the reverse complement.
CCCTAGTCCTGTACCCAGGTTCTTCCCTTGTGTCACCTCAGCCCCGGAGTCCCCCCTCCTGTCATCTCCGCTCGAGTTCTCTGCCTCTTGTCACTTCAGTCCGGGGGTCCCCCTTTTCTGTCACCTTAGCCTGGGGTCCCCTCTTTCTGTCACCTCAGTCGAGCTCTCTGCCTCCTGTCACCTCGGTCCGGAGATGGGGGTCTTCCTTCCCTCCCTTCAACCTGAGGGTCCTCCTCTGTCACCTCAGTCCAGGCCTTTCCTCCCGCCCCCCACCCACATCCCCCAGGCTTGGCCTATCTGTGGGGCCCTTTGCGCCGGGGCATCGGCGGCGGCACCGCGCAGCCCCTCTTCGCCCGCCGCGCCGTGATCCCAGGGCCTTTACTCACCGCCTTCTCGAGGTGGCTGCGGGCCAGCTCGGTGTTCTTGGTGTGGTGGTAGAGCACGGAGCCCAGCTGCAGGTGCGTGCGGGCCTCGATGCGCTGCGGAGGCTTGAAGGGAAACACGGCCTGCAGGCAGTGTACGCACAGTCGGATCTTGGGAGGGCTGGACGTGCGGAAGTGCTCGGCAAAGCCCAGCAGCGCCAGGTACCACGATTCTGAGGCCTCGGCCTGGGCCGCTTGGGCCGCCTGAGCCGCCATCTTGGGCCGCACAACAACAACCGGCCGCCGAACTAGGTTGGGGGAGGGGGCGCCGGACGGAAGCCGCGGCGGCTCTCGTGATAACTTGATGAAGCTTTCGTGAGCATCTCTTCCTAACTCCCTCGTGCGCGCGGCTCCTCATGGGAATTGTAGGCTGCCATGGGATGAGAGCGCGGTTGATAAGGGGTAAGTTTCAGAGCAACCACAAGATTGTCCGTCTCACAGAGGATGAGTCCGAAACAGTCCTAAGGTCAAAGTGAGGCCACCACCACTTTAAGAACTCTGTTATAGTGACCTCCGCGAGGGGTTCTAGAGGCACGGACTACTTGTCCCATCAGGCTGTGCGCAGTATAACACCCCCCCCCCCCCCCTTCCATTCTCCCCTCCCCCTCCTCAGCCTCTCCACGCACACATAGACGTCCCCTCCCGTCCCTGGGTGGGGCGCGGTGCACTGTGGGATTGAGGACCTCAAGATGGACAGTCGGGATGTTGCAGGTAACAGCCTCCTTCTTCGTTCCCTACCGCAAGGCTTCGCTCCCCTCTAGAGGCGCAGCGCAGGGCCGCCCAGCCCGCGGAGCCTCCGGCCTTGCCGCGGTGTCGCTGGACCTGGGAGACGGGAGACCTCCCTCGGGAGCCCTCAGCCCCCAAGCCCGGGTCTTCTCAGCTGTTGGCGGGGGCGGGTCAAAGTCGGGCGGGGGCGGCTCTGAGGCTGCGATGCCTCCCCTGCTGCGGCCGCTACAATCCCCGCACCCTCCCGGGCTGCGGGAGCCTCGGGGCCCGGTGGGGCAGCCTGGACACCTGGAGCTTGTGAGGAAATCCTGCCCCACTAACCAGACTAGTCGCGGGCCTGCCCGGATGCCGGCGAGTCCAGCTGCAAGGGGCCACTGGTGTCAGCTCTTGTGGGAAGCCTTCCCGAGTCCTATTGTGAACAGTGCGCTCCCCTCTTCTCTCCCTAACTCGTCCCTTGTTTACTTGTCTCTACACTTGGGGTGTTCTCCCTCTTCCCAGAAGAGTGTAACCGAGAAGGCCGGAACGCCTGGGCCATGGGTGTTGCTTAAATCTTTTGTTGGGTTGGATTGCATTGGCTCTTGCCTTGCCCCCTGCCCAGAGAGGGGGAACTGACTCGCCTGGAGTCTTATGGCAGTAAAAGAGCCACCGTGATGTAGTGGGAAGACCACTGGATTTGGAATCAGAAAGCTTGTGTTTCTTGCAATATTGGCTCTCATACTTCCTGTCTTTGTGACCAAGGGCATTCCTGTGCTATCCCTACTTGCTTTCCCTAATTCAGTTTGTGAATCTGGGAAATGGGAATATGCATCCCCCCCTTCCCCCCGTCGGGGTTGTTTTGATGCAAGTACTTGGACGTCTTCTAGTTGTGTGCTTATGGGCTGGTCCCTTAACTTTTCCGATATCTATAGTAAATGTCTTAAACAGTTGTTGAGAAGCTCAAATGAGATAAAGTATATTTGTAAACTTTGGAGTGCCACATAGATGTCAGCTGTGGTTATGATGAATACACTTTGTAGCACTATGTAAATGTGAGCTGCTAATATTATTTCTTTGCCAAACAGGAAAGGAGATCCTCTCTCCTGCAACACAGGTACAAGTATCTAAAAGACAGCAAAAGAGGTGGTCACAAGTACCAGTTTGCTTTTGTTAGGGCCCTTTTGGGGGTACCTTAACCCAAACTGGTTGGAGATAATTCTTTTTCAAACTGATGCTCTTCTACACAGTATTTCAGTATATCAGTCATCACTCATTCCACTGATAGTACAGATTGTATCACATCTACTTTTTCTCAAACTGTGCGATTGTTTATATATTCCCATAGATTTTGAATAGGTAAATCTATTCAATGTGTTGTAGGTCTTTTTCTAGGGCTTTATAAATTTGTGTTTTATTTTGGTGATCAGTGCCTACAGTTTACATTTTCATAGTGTTGAATGTTTTAACCTACAACAACCAAGTGAGATAGGAAATGTTAATGACCCCTACTTTATAGAGAAAACTGAAGCTCGAAAAATTTGTGACTTGATCAGTAACAGAGTTAAAGTATTGGAGTGATGAATCATCTTGGCTTGGAGGCAACTGGTACAGAGGAAAGAGTATTAGATTTGGATTCAGGATCAAGTTCTGCTGCTTACTTCTTGGTCAGATCACTTAACCTCATTTGTAAAAATGAGAGGGGTTGGCCTAGATAACCTCTAAGTTCCTCTCCAGCCCCAAAAATCCTTTGTTTTCAGGTGACTTTTAAATCTGTTCTCCACTCCTTTCCATTCCTGTGAAAATTTATTTCCTCAGTTCTTGTTCTTAGTAGGCTAGGCAATCTGGGCCTTCTAAAAATCTGAGTCTGTCAGGTAATCAGCCCAGAAGTGGAAGAAACAATACAGCACAGCTTTTATTTATTTATTTAGCTTTTAAACTACTTAGAATATCCTATAATGAGCTTGGAAAGGCAGGCTGAAGCCTGATTGTTGAAGACTTCAGATGTCCAACAGATGAATTTGTGTTTTATTCTAGAATGAAGAATTGAGCTTCTTGTTTTTCAGTCATCTGACTCTTTGTGACCCCATTTCAGTATTTTCTTGGCAGAGATACTGGAGTGGTTTGCCATTTCTTTCTCCAACTCATTTTACAGATTGAGGAAACTGAGACAAATAGCATTAAGTGACTTGCTCAAGGTCACACAGCTATTAAGTGTCTGAAGCCAGATTTGAACTTTGAAAGATGAGTCTTCCTAACTCTAGGCCAGGCACTATCTTCTGTGCTACCTACTTCCCCAAGAAGAGAACTACTGGAGCTTTTTGAACAGGGGATATGGTTTTTAGGAATACCATTTTGGCAACTTTGTGGAGGACAGATTGAAGGCTGTCTTCTTAGAGAGCTGGTAATTTAAGTAAAAATTGTGAATGATTGTCAGGTGTGGTGAGTAAAATGCAACAAAGGCAAATTAATGTACACTTTCTCTGAGCAATATAACAGGTTTTTTTTTTTCTTTTTAACAATGCTGCTGTTAATAAACTGTGTCAGACTGGACCCCTCAGTCAGGTCAAGACATTGATGAGAAGGAAACTACAGTCACTGTAATTGGGCGGCTGTGTCCTAAGAAGCTGGAGAAAGTGAATTGGTCTTCAAGTGTGGTTGATCACCACTTCTCTCTGACAATAAAGAAATGTTAATTGCTTTATGGGGCTCAACTTCCTCTTATAATTTTGACTAGAAAATCAGGACTGATGTGGTTCACCATAGAATAATGAGGTATAGGGTAGGGGTGTTCGAGACCCCAAAATACCAACATGCCGGATCCTGCGGAATGAATTTGACTCAAGTCTTCTTTCAGCCAAAAAAAGCAGAGTTTATTAAAAGTTGGACATATTTTCTCTTAAGGAGCCTCTGTAAGGCTTGTATTGGACAAGCAGGCTTGTATTGGATGCAGAGCAAGTCTGTTGCTAGAAGATTTCATGGCGTTCTCACACCACATAGCACAAGATGGGGTCTAATATATAGAAAAGTTGTGGGAGGAATCTAGGGGTGGTCTACAGGAAGAATTTGGGGATGGTCTTCTGGAGATGAGGTTATACTCCAGTAATGAGTTTGGGGAGGGTCTTCAGGAGGAGTTAATGAGGTCAGACTCCAGTAAATGAGTGAAGTTGCTGGAGACTACCCAGAGACGACAGACAATGGTGGGCTAGGCCAGTTCAAGGGTGTAACGGTTAAGGATTAAGGGTGGGGGCTAGCTGGATAATGGAGGGCCAAGGTAGTAACAAAGGTTTGGGCCAAGCCGCTATGAAAGGCAAATGTCTAATCAAATGGGAAGATTCAGACAGACTTCAAGGGGGTTGCCAGAGCCTGTACCCCATCAAGGACCATTCTGTTAGTTGTCCCTTTGGGGAAGATTAAACCACCACTAATTTCTCGGTGACCTGCAAGGACTGAAGAATTGTCGTTAGGAAGGAGGTCCAGCTAAAGCTGGGCAGTCATTTATAGACCACAAACAAGTCCCTGGTTAAACTAGTTAGAGAGCAAATGTCCCAGGGCCTAGGAGGGTTCATGTTATTTCCCTTTCAACCACGCCTCTAAGCCAGTTCAAAGTGGGGAAGATAACATATTTGAGTTTAGGCTGATGCTAACCATTATAAATCAGTGCAGTAGAGATCAGAGGAAATAATAATTTCTATCCTTACACAGGAATGAGGTATTATGTTATCATGGAAAGAGAGCTATATTTGGAGTCAGGAGACCTGAGTTTGAAACCTGGCTCTACCACTTATTGTCTGTGTGACCTTGGGCAAGTCAGCTTCTCTTGCCTCAATTTTCTCAAATTCCTCTTTAAAATGAATGGATTGGACTACATGATTTTTAATAACCTTTTCATCTCCAAATCTGTGTTCCTATGTCCAGTCTGTATGAAGAGACTGGGGTAGATGACTTCTAAGCTTCATGATTGATTCTGTTTCTTATATTCTAAAAGTATATGCTTTCCTCAGTGAAAGTCTTAATTGTCCAAACAAGAGAAATAAAAAGACATGTGCTTTTTTTTCTTTGTAGAGGGAGGGGGCTGTAGTTGTGGAATACTGTTGATAATATCAGACTTTAAAAGTGTGTTAGTTTTACCAAAGTAGTTTTTTTTCTCCCTCTTTTATATTCTTTGTTTTAGGACATGGCTCTAAGGGAGAGTGAAGGATAGATTGGGAAATGCTAGTGGTATAAAAACAAAAGATATCAATACAGTTTTCATTTTCAAAAAAGAAAATTTCTGTTAAAAATTGGATGACTTTTAATGTTTCCAAAAGCAATCACTGTTTAGTGTAGTGGAAGTTTGTTTGGATTTTTTTTGGGGGGGGGAGTTGCTTTTTGGAGGGAAGAGGGCAGGGCAGTTGGGGTTAAGTGACTTGCCCAAGATCATGCAGCTAGTAAGCGTTAAGTGTCTGAGACTGGATTTGAACTCAGGCCCTCATGACTCCAGGGCCAGTGCTCTATTTCACTATGCCACCTAACTGCTTGGGTAGTGGAAGTTTTTAACTTAAAAAGTAAATGTTGTGGGCCTCTTCCTTTATCCATAGCTCTTCATTTTAGTGATCCAGAAAAGCAAAATGCATAGAAAGAAGTGTTACAGAGCTAGATGGGACAGAGACATGATTTTGAAGGTAACTATTTATTTTTTTTTTCTCTTTTTTGGAGGGGGAGAATGCCTAACAACCAATTGGGGTTGTGACTTGCCCAAGGTCACATGGCCAGTAAGTGTTAAGTGTTTGAGGCTAGATTTGAAATCAGATCCGCCTGACTCCAGGTCTGGTACTCTATTTACCACCTAGCTGCCCCACAGGTAACTATTTCTAAACTAGAGCTAGGAATTCCTCTACTTTTCAAAAAGTTGTTTTAGGTTAATAAAGCTAATTTCTTTGAGAAGCAATAATATCTTGCATCCAGTGCCTCTTCTCAGTTACCTCTGAATATGTCTTATTCAGTAGCTCTTCTCTTCCCACCTATATTACTGTAATAATCAAACTCATCTTCTCTCTCCATTCTATTTCCTATCTTTTCTTCAGTCAATCCTTCACACTGCTGCCCAAGTCTTCTTCCTAATGTATCATTCTGTTCATGACATTTTTTTTTACTTAATCTTCAGTGGCTTTTTGCCCCCTATTGCTTAAAGAAATAAAGTATAAACTCACCAAATTACTTTTCCAGCTTGATCTCATACTGCTTCCCTTTGTGTAGTTGCTGTTCATCCAAATTGACCATTATCTGTTCCCTGTTCTCTTCTTGACCTCTGCAACCTCATCCTCCAAGTCAGAGTCCCCGGAAAGTAGGGAAGCTCCAACAAGTCTAAATGTTTAGTATAATCATTACATGTCATGCTGATTAACATAGATATAGATATGATTTTGATCATTTCTACATTTGCCTCCACTTCCACAAGAGGCAGTCTTAAGGTATAAGAAGACTGGTAAAGGGAGGAAAAAGTTAGAGAAGATTTTGAATTCAGTCTCCTCTTGAAGTCCATTCTTTCAAGGTGAAACTAGGGGATCCCTTCCTCCTTGAAGCCTTCTTTGATTCTCTCTCTTCTTCAACTTTTCCAGAGGCATCAGTGCAGTGGGAAGAACACTGTTGGATTTGGAGCTCAAGGACCTGGGGTTGAATACCGGGTCATTTGACCCTGGGCAAATCATGTGACCTCTTTGGCCCTCAGTTTGCTTGTTTGGGTTTTATTAGAAGATCTTTAAGGTCCTTTCCAGCTTTGAATCCTTTAAAAGTGATTCTTCCCTCATCAAATTTTTACTAGCATTTTACTTGTTCCTTTCTTTTGTACTTAATTCTTCAGTGAGTGTGTGTGTCTGTGTCTGTGTGGCTGGCAGAGGAGTGGGGTATGTTTGTGAGAGTGCATGTCTTTTCATTAAATCAGGATTTACTATTGGAAGGGACTTTAGAAAATATCAAGTACAACTCCTTGTAAGCTTTTTGAGAGCAGAGTCTATTATATTTTTGCATGCATTGTGCCTATGATAGTGCTTATGTGGCAAGCATTTAATAAATATTTGGTACAGTCTGAAAGGACAAATATATTTGATAAATTCACCAATCTGTAATTGAATTTTACTGAAGGGAAATGTCATGTCCTTAACTTTCTGAAATTATGTCATGGAGAACACCTACAGTGCTCCTTATGTTTCTTGGAGCTATTATCAGAGATGAATTATTGTTTTTACTTTTAGGTTTGATTCCTCTTTTGCCTTCGCTGATCCTCCTTATTTTTGTAATAGTATCACCATTATCCTACTTCCAGCTCAAAATCTTGGAGTGAACTTTGACTTTTACCTCTTCCTTGACACCTGTCTTGATTCAGTCACCAAAACCTGAAGATATATTTTTCCCCAGTGTCTCTTGGCTTTATGTCTCCCTTTCTTTTCTTTCCTTCTGCTCCCACTCTACTCCAGACCCCCATCATCTAGAAAAAAGCTGTCTATACTTATGCCTTCACTTCCCCTCTGTAATCTAAACCCTTAAAAGGAAACTGTATTTACTTATACCTTCCCTTTGCTTCCTCTCACACCTCAGTCTTTTGCACTTTAACTTCTTTTTTTGTTAATTTAAAAAATTAAATTGTTTTTAATCAGCAAAATTTTACCTTCTTCCTCTTCCACCTCCCCTCCCAGTGATATAGAAAAACAAAATACCTGTTACATGTATTGTCAAGTTAAAAAAAATTTCCATGTTAAAAAATTTTTTTTGGTCTCGCTCTGAGTGCTTCACCTCTGTTTGAAGGTGGGTAGTATCATCAGTCCTCTGGAATTGTTGGTCACTACTCTTATCAGAGTTACTAAATCCTTCAGTTTTTTGTCTTTGCATTATTATTGTCACCACATAAATTGTTCTCCTGGTTCTACTCATTTGGCTCTGTCAAATTCTTAGCAGAATTCTCTGAAACCATCCTCTTCATTGTTTCTTATCATGAAAGAAATCATATTCCAACACTTTTATATACCATAATGTGATCAACTATTCCCCAGTTGGTGGATAGTATTTCTCCACTTTGGAGTATAAACAGCTTAGTCCCTTATCATTGTTCATTTATATTTACCTTTTTAATGTTTCTCTTGACTCCTGTGTTTGCACTTTAAAGTGCTCTGGGCATTTCATCATGAATGCTTGGAAATCCTGTTTCATTAAAGGTCCATTTTTCTCCTAGAAGGATTTTACTCAGTTTTGCTGGGTAGGTGATTCTTGGCTATAAGCCTGTATCTATGACTTTGTGCAATAACATATTGTAGGCTCTCTACTTTTTTATAGTGGTGGCTGCTAAATGTTGCTTGTGTGATCTTGTCTATGGCTTCATAAGATTTTTAGGCTCTTTTTTTTTTTTTTTGGTTATGGTGTTCAGGTAGTCCAGTGATTGTTCAATTAGGTCTCTTTGATCTGCTTTCCTGACAGTTTTTTGCTGTGAGAAGCAGTATATTTTCCATCTTTTGACTTTGTTTGAATATTTCTTACTGCCTTATGGAATCATTGGCTCCTGTTTGGTTCATTCTAGTTTTCAGGGAGTTTTTCCCCCTTTGGGTAAAGTTTGCACCACTTGTATCAGACTTTTAATTCCTTTTCGAATTCTTTCTTCTGTGCTCTCATTTCTTTTCCATTTTTTTTCCCTCTAGAGAAATCATTTAATTTATAAAAACATTTTAATTTTTTTAAACTCTTGCTTCATCTCTTCCAGGAATTCTAGTTGAATTTGTGACCAGTTGTGTTTTTCTTCGAGCTTTTATTTGTAGATATTTTGTAGTCAATCTCTTCCGGGTTTGTGTGACATCTCTGTCACAATAATATTGACTTAATGGTGGGATTCTTTTTTGTTTGCTTATTCTTCCAGCCCACTTCCTGATGTTGGACTTGTTAGGAGCAGGCTTCTGTAGGAAAAGTCTGGGGTGGTTCTGCTGCTCCTTTTAAATGTTGTCTTTTTCTAGGATATTCAGGGCCCACTTAGTAGACCTGCAAGTTTTTAGTTCACCCAAAGTTCTCTGATTTCGGCTGGCCTGAATTAAGCTATGCATGTTCCTGATCTGAGTTTTGGTCCGACTATGGCCTTGCCCTGTTTGGAGTATCAGTAGACTACTACTGGTTTCGGCCACTATCAGTCAGCTGGAAAATTCTACTAGTTCAGAGTGACAGAGCTGTAGGCTCCCCTTTGGTATGGGATTCCTGATTATTCCTTTGCAGGTTTCACACCCTGTTCTACCCCTAAAATTAGAGCCACACAACTGCTGCTTGCTTCTGAACTTTCTTGAATGCACAGCCTAGAGCCTTGTAACTTGTTTAACCTGGAACCACCAGTACCACCATTTTGCAGGTACCCTCCTTATTCTCTTCTGGAAATAGGACCTGAACAGGGTAGTGAGCAACAGAGCTGCCATTTGGCTCCTATTCCTGCACCTTACCCAAATTTAGGCCTCTCTATATTGGATTTGGAATCATTTCTTGCTCTGGTATAGAATATCTCCCTGGGCTCAAATGCTCTCTATTCATCGCCCTCCTGACCAGATTCCTTCCCTAGCATCTGTAAATTTCACTGTCTGTCTCCCTGTGTGGATTTGGGCTAGAAGAATGACGCATTCTGGTTTTTTCCCCTTGGTTTTCCCAATCAAGACTCAATCTGGTACATTTTCTAGATCTGTTTGGAGGAGTTGGGGAATGAGGGGTACTGTACTTGGCCATCTTAGAGTTTTACTTCTGACCTCATCAGTCAATTGAACCTGTTCTCTTTGGAATTATCAATGCTCTTTAAAAAAATGTTTAAAATAAATTTTTACTGATATATTTTTTTGCATTGCCTAAATTTCTCAGTCTTCCTCTATGAGAGCTATCACTTAAAACATATATAAAAAAGAAAAAATTTCAGCAAACTGGCCAGTACATTGAAAAAGATCTTCTATCTGTTGTGTTTCATACCTCTAGGCATCCCTCCTTTGCCTTTGGATATTTTATCATTATGATTTCATAATATTCATAGTTGTTTGCAGTTTTTACATTTACATTGTTGTCATTTTGCATTATTTCCTAGTTCTCTTTACTTCATTTTGCATTTGTTCCCCCTTCTTATATTCATTATATTTGTTTATTACAGCACATATATTCCATCACATTTTTATATCCCAACTTGTTCAGCTGTTTGACATTTGACTGTTATCTACTTTGTTTCCAGTTCTTTGCTGCTACAAAAAGTGCTTCTATAAGATATTTGGGAGTATATGGGGCCTTTTCTTTTTATCACTGGCCTCCTTGGGCATATGCCTGACAGTGGAACATTTCTGTTACTTTCTTGGCCTAATTCCAGATTGCTTTCCAGAGTGGTGGGACTGATTCTTAGCTTCACCAACAGCACGTTAGTCAGCCTGCTTATCCTTAGCCCCTCCAGCAGTCACTATATGTGTCATTTATCGTCTTTGTTAATTTGTTGGGTATGAAATAAAACCTCAGAGTTTTTATTTGCATTTTCTTTATTAATGTTTTGGCACATTCTCTCACATATAATTGTGCCTAGTTTGTGGTTCTTTTGAGTAATGTTTATTCACTTATTTAACTTTTAATTACCAAGTCTAGTGATGTTTTTTCATTTGTCATCCTTTAGTATCTCAGCATCTGACACTGTTGCCCATCTTCTCCTTCTGGATATGCTATTCTCCTTTGCTAGATCCTCTTTATTATTCTCCCTGGCTGTGGCTGTCTCCCAAGGCCCTGTTGGGCCCTCTTCCCTTCTCTCTCTACACTCTCACATGGTAACCTTATGGGTTTAATTATTGCCTTTGTTCAGTTGTCTTGCTCGTCTTCACACTCAGTTCTAGTGTCTCACTTGAACTCCAGCTGCCTACTGGCTTTTTTAAACCAAATGTTCCATAAACATCTTAAATTCAACGTGTCTGAAGCAGAACTCATCAACCCACCCCTCTTAGAAAACTTAAATTACTATCAAGGACACCACCATCTTTCTAGGTTCACAACCTCAATGTCATCTTCAGCTCCTTTTGCTCATTCCCATATTCATTCATTTGCTAGATCTTGTCATTCTGTTTCCACAAAATGTCTGACATTTATCTGCTACTATGTACCCACATATGTATCACCCTAATTCAGGCCCTCTTCATTTCTTGCCTAGGCTCTTGCAATGGTTCTACCTCCCTTAGATCTTGGGACTCCTCTGTAAGCCATCCTACACACAGCTGCCAAAATGCTTTTCCTAAAAAGAAGGTCTCACCATGTTATTCTCTTACTCAGTGAATCCCAGTGGCTCCCTATTACCTTTGAGAAGAAATTTAAAGCTCTTCACAGACTGGCTTCAGTTTACCTTACATATTACCCCTTTTCCTGCTTTCTGTGGTTTAGTAAAACCATTTTCTTACTATTCATATTCAGGACTCCATTTCCTATCTCTTTACCTTTTTAGTGTCTATTTTACTTGCTAGAAATATACTCTCTTTTTACCTCCTTTACCTAGAATTCCTCAGCTCAAGTGCTACCTTCTACATAAAGCCTGTCCTAATCTCATTAGCTGTTAGTGGGGTAGTGAATTTTATGTGAATATCTATCTATATATCTACCTGCTGGTTTCCTTTAATAGAATGTAAGCTTCTTGAGGGCAGGGACTAGTTTCATTTTTGTCTTTGTTGTGACAATGACTGGCACTTTGGTCCTTAATAAATGCTCATTGATTGGCATCAAAGCCCTGCACAATATTCCAGACAGCCTATCTGTGCACATGAATATGTGCTTCAGCCAAATTGACCTATTCAAAGTTTACCAGTTCATGCACCTTCCTGTGGGTACTCCCCACCCCCAGTCTTATGCTATCCTCTTTGCCTGGAATGTTCTCTCCTTAGCTTATTCCATTCCATTTAACTAACATTTATTAAGCTAGGTAAGATAAGGCTAGGCAAAAACACTTATTAAGTGCTTACTATGTGTCAGCCACTGTACTAAGTACTAAGGATACAAATACAAGCAAAAAGAAAGATGACCCCCTGCCCTTGAGGAGCTTACATTCAATGGGGGAAGACAACACACAAAAGAGGGGAGTAGATGGAAAATGAAGGTGGCTACCCTGGGACCCTCCACAAAATGGAAGCCTCAGGAAAAACTCACCGGTGAGAGAAGGCGGACCAGCCTGGCAGAAGAATATTTCAGGGTAAGAAGGTCACAGAGGTTGTTGGATGTTCTGTAATAGTGAGGGAAGTTCCAGCATGAGACAGCAGTTAAGGCATGCTTTTGATATCTGGAAATTCAGGAGCAGACCTGGGAGGGGAAAACACTTACTGTGTGCCAGGCACTGTGCTGTGCACTGGAGATACAAAGACATAAATGAAAATAGTTCTTGCCCTCAGAAAACTTATATTTTCTTTGGGGGAAGCAAGAGAGATGAAAAAGTAAATTAAAAATAGATGATAGCTAATTACAAGGCCTGGCTTGTATCCCATCAACTTTGAGTCCTCTGATCACTTTATTCTACAGAGTCATCTTCCCTTGTGCTTAATTATTCACTTAAATACTGTATTGAGATGTGTGCTTATGTTAGCCAGACTCCTCTTCCTTATGCAGAGGTCTTAGATTGGATCTTGCAGGGACTTTAGAGACCATCTAGTCCAATCACCAGTCATGTTACTTTACTCCTCTGTTTAAAACAAAACCTAATCACACTCCTTAGCCTAGCATTTAACATCTCCCATAGTCTATGACAGCACACTGTTTCTAGCCTTCTGTCATACTGCACTCTTCTTAACTTATGCTTCTGCCACATTGTACTCGTTGCCATACTCCTTACCCACCCTCCTGCCTTTGCTTTCACTCTACCCCACTTCTCTGTACCTAGAATGCCCACCTCTCATTCCACTTCATCTGTTCTGATTTTTCAACTTGTTCAGATCTAATCTGTCCTTTGCCTTCCATGAAGCCTTCCTTCTCTTTCATAAACCCTTTCCTTATCCTTGTTATTAATGCTTCTTCCCCCTCAGAACTCCTCTACCACTTTATTTACCTCTGATGTACTGATCATGTATCACTTCACATTATTGTTATTTGTGTACACATCGTATCTAGAGTAAGAGCTTTATGAGGATGAGACTATTACTTATTTTTGTATCTTCCCTTGCCTAGCAGAGTGTACCGTAAAATATATAGTATGGGTATTTAACAAATGTTTGTTTAGATGGTTTTCTAGCTAGATTGTAAACTCCTTTAGGAAAGGAGCCTTGTTTTCTACTTTTTATTTATTTTAAACATTGCCTGTTTAAATGGTGTAAGGCTGTTGTATGATAATCTCTGATGGTCTTGTGTCTTACTTCTGCAGGAAAAGCCAACAGGTGGTTTGGAATTGCACCACCTAAATCTGGAAAGATGAACATGAATATTCTTCATCAGGAGGAGCTGATTGCTCAGAAAAAGCGGGAAATTGAGGCCAAAATGGAACAACAAGCCAAACAGAGTCATGTGGCCACTCCCCAGCCCCCACCACCCAAGGAGTGAGTGTATATATATATGTGTATATATATATTGCTGAGAGCTTTTATGATATTCACAATATCTCAGGATTATTGTCTGCCAGACAGAATCTTAATTAGTAATCATATCCATTCAACAAACATTTATTAAACATCAGCTGTATGGAAATTCTGTGCTGGAAATACAAAGAAAGGAAACAGACCCTGGTCTCTCGGAGCCTACAGCCTAACAGGGAGGAGAGATATGTACACAGTCAACTGCCATACAAGGCATAGGATAAAGGAGAGGATCAGTGAAAGTAAGAAATTTGAGGAAGACAAGATAGCTGGCGTGGGGGAGGGTGGGCATCAGAGAACGTTTAATGGAGGAAGTCATCATCTGAATTGGGCCCTGATTTCCTTTGAAACTTAGCTCACACACTACCTTTGACATGAAGCTGATTGTGCTCACCCCAAGCTACCTTGTATTCATTTTGTATATTATGTATAAGTAATATTTATACATAGAGGTGCATGTTGTCTTCTCTATCCTTAGAATGTGAGCTACATGAGGACAGGGACTATTTTTCTTTTATCTTTCGTTCCCCGTACTTAGTACAGTTCCTGTCACATAATAACCACTTTAATGCTTATCGACTGATTAAATAGAAAGTTCATAAATAGTAGTTGGGGGAGGAGTCTGTTCCAGGCACAAAAAATAGTACAAGCAGAGGGGCAAATAATAGTCCAGATTATCTAGAATGTATGGTATGTACCATAGATTGTAAGGCATGAGGGTGGGTCATTGCAGGATATATCTGGATGTCTGGAAAGAGATTTCTCAGTGATTTCCGCTTTGACTGGTCAAAACAGGCAAATCATAAGTAAAAATCTACCTCAAAAAGATGAGGCCTGGTCTTAGCTAGCCAAAAACATTTATGAAGAGCTAGCCAAAAACATATTATGTATGTTTCTGTTGATCATTTTATTAATGAACCAAACTCACCTTTAAAAAAAATTACATCAGACTGAAACATGATAATCAGCTTAATTGCCATCATTTAAGGAGATTGGCCCAAAGCTTCTCACTTTCAATGTGCCGAGCAAGATTTTGCTTACAATAGTAAGAGTATCCACTAAAGAGCATCAAGAGTAAATTACAGTGTGGTTGAAGGTAAACTGACAAAGTGGTGGATTTATAATCTGAGAGGCAGCTTGACATAGAAGAGTGTGAGCCTTAGAATCAGGAATTCCTAGGTTCAGTTCTTGCTTTTTGATCATGGACAAATCACATGACCTCTCACTGCTCCTGGCAGCTATCTAAGACCAGAAGTCATGACAAGTTACTGATATACTTTGGTAGAGGGAGTTTCCGCACTAGGTTTTGTATGCTAATTAAATCATAGATCTAGACAAAAAAAAATTAGATTTATTAAGCCTGTTTCTGATAAGAAAACAATAGCTTCTTTACAATTGCCTCTCTACTTTTCCAGTTCCAGTGGCAGTTTACATCTAGAATAGGTGTCAGTGGCTAATAACCATTCTTAGCTCCTAGTCCTGTACAAAAACAGGTGGCTCCTGAATGAGAATCAAATTGATGGTATCAGGTAGTTAGCAAATAATTGAGATTTTTAAAGATTATTTGACAAATATTTTTCTTTCAGTTAAACCTAGCTTATATCTAGGTGATTATGAATACAAATAACCCCTTTCAAACCCACTTTGAGAAGAGAGAGGAAAAGCAGAATGATGTAGGAAAAATGGCATTGAATTAGAGGGAGAAGACCTGAGTTCAAGCCCCAACTCTTCCACAAAATAGCTATAGGAGCCCTGATCTTTCTTCGACTTTCCAAACCTCAGTTGTCTTGTTTGTAAAATTAAGGGGCTGGATTAACATGATCTTTCAGTTGCTTCCAGCTCAAAGGCTCTCATTCTAGGATAACCCAGTGGCTTTTAACATTCTGTTGTCCGAGATCCCTTCCAGCGTTCACAATCTATGTTCTTGTTTCCTTCAAACTAGAGAATGCTCTGGATCTTAAAGTTTTGTTTCACATTAGGTAAAAAGCACTGAGGGAGTCCCCTACCTACTAGAAAACAGTTAAGGAGAATGATTATCCCTGAGCTAAATGGAATTTATTTTTGGCATTGACAGGATGAAGGTTGTTCTCTTTCCCCTTAGCATTTCACTTTCACTACTTCCTATCCCATAATCTCAATTACCAAGGTTTGTCTAGCTATCCCTCTCAGCATCTCAGAGCATGGTATCTTGGATTGGTTCTGTACTTGTAGTTAGACAAGACAAGGTTCATGTCCCACCTCAGGTGCCTTCTATCTGGATGACCCTAGACTAGTTCCTTCATCTCTCAGTTCCTCAGTTTCTTCTTCTGTAAAAGGCAGAAATTGAACTCTATGGCTTCTTAGGTCTCTTCTAGCTCTAAACCTGTATTTATCCCTTTCTACTCCCACCACAACCATCCGTATTCAGGCCCTCATTTCTTCCTGCCTAAACTATGCAATAGCCTCTAAATTGGTCTCCTCCTCTTTGAACCATCTTCCACATTACTGTTAAAGTAGTAGCACTTTGATAAAATATGACTAGGCTATCAGGATAAAATACTGATACCTCTTTTGTCATTGAAAGGCCTTTACAATCTAACCAGGCTGATCCTACATTACTTTGCACACACTCAAAATTCCATCCAAACTGACGTCCTTGCTACATTCCTTGTATGTTTCACCTTCCTGGTCCGTGCCTCTACACAGGCTGTCTCCCATGCTCTGGGTGCTTCCTTTTTTTACCTCTGTCTCTTGGAATCCCTGACTCCCTGGAAAGCTCCATCGAAGTGTCACTCCTTCCTTGTTCCCCCTGTTGTTAGTGCCTCTCCCCCAAATCATTGTTTATTTTGTATATACCCTACATTTGTAAGTGAGCATCTTATATTCCCCCAGGCAGAATGTCAGCTCCTTGAGAACAAGGATTGACTCACTTTTGTATTTCTATCCCTACTGCCTAGCATAGGACCTGGCACATTCATAGGTACTTCATAAAAGCTTGATGATTGTCATTCTTTGCTTACCTGGTCTAAAACTTGGCAGGTTTCCTTGTGTTTTTTTTGTCATCTGATATCTATTCCTTTTGTTTTGGGCTTAGAATTGCAAGTGCACCAAATGCTGCTTCTGTCTCTAACAAGTTTGCCAATGATGGCAGCTTCCTGCAGCAGTTTCTGAAGCTGCAGAAGGAAAGATCTTGCACAGGTAAGTTCATTTCAACCTAGTAGTCTAGAGAATTCTGGAAACTTTGGTTTTAGAATCTCTTGGCACCATGCCTCAGGCATTCACTCAGTTATTCAGCATTCAGCTTCAGCAGACATTTGTTAAGTTTCTAGTATATGTTGATCCTGGGAAAGGTACAAAAATAAATCAGAAATGTGTTAAGGATCTTAGAGTGACACTAAATATATGAGACATTTACAGGTAAATATAATAGAAATTAGAAAGCAGTAAGTACTTAAGAAGAGGCAGCCTGGCATAGGGCAGAGATTCACAAACTTTGCCAACTCAGGACTCTTTTACACTCTTAAAAATTGAAAATCCCCAATGAGCTTTTTAAAAAAAAATGTGAGTAATCTCCATACACTAGTTATATTAGAAATAAAACACCTTAGTGCTATTATGAAAAGTTTTAACCTTGAAAACCTCCTGGAGTGGTCTCAGGGACCCTTAGAAGTCCCTCAACTGAACTTTGACAGCCATTGTTTTTTTTGTTTTTTAATTTTTTTTGTCTTTAATAATATGTTTACTTTTAGTTTACAACATTCATTTCCCTTGAGTTTCCCATTTCCCAAACACAATCCCTTGAGTTTCAAATTTTCTCCCCCCCCCCTCCCCTCCCTCTTCTCCCTTCTCCCTTCACCCCACCCCCCTCCCCAATGGCGGCAGGCAATCCAATATAGGCTCTACAAATACCTTCGCATTAGCATTAGTCAGGTTGTAAAGAATTTATAGCCAGTGAAATGAACAATGAGCAAGAAGGAACAAAACAAAACTAAACAGAAAAGAGAGAGCAGGTAGTTTGCTTCAATCTGCATTCAAACTCCATAGATCTTTTCTCTGGATGTGGATATCCTTTCCATCATGAGTCTTTTGGAGTTATCTTATAACCTTGCATTGCTGAGAGGAGCCCAGTCTATAAAAGTTAGTAGTCACAGATACGATGTGTCTGTAATTTGTACAAAGTTCTCCTGGGTCTGCTTTCCTCAGCATCAGTTTATATAAGTCTCTCCAGGTTATTATGAAGTCCGTCTTCTCATTTCTTAATAGCACAATAGTATTCTATTACATTCATATACCACAACTTGTTTAGCCATCCCCAATTGATTGGCATCCCCTTGATTTCCAGTTCTTTGCCACCACAAAAAGAGCTGCTATAAATATTTTTGTGCAGACGGGTCTTCCTCCCACTTGTATGATCTCTTTGGGATACAGCCCTCGAAGTGGTATTGCTGGGTCAAAGGGTATGCACTTTTTTATTGCCCTTTGGGCATAGTTCCAAATGGCTCTTCAGAATGATTGGATCGGTTCACAACTCTTACCAACAAGGCATTAGTGTTCCCATTTTTCCACATCCTCTCCAGTATTTGTCATTTTCCTGTTTTGGCTCTGATTATATGTTACTGAAATTTGCATTGGTGGTGGGAGCTTCTACACCACAAAGTCCTTAATCCAAGGAAATTACAGGTCTATACTTTTCTCAAAATAGTACATAAAAGGAATAAAAAGTGCTATAAGATTAGTTAGACAGGAAAGATTATGCCTAATTTTGGATCAAGGTGGTAAAGAGACCGGCAAGACCTCTTGGAGGGTGATGTTTGAGAGATAGCAGAAGATCAATAAGCAGGGTTGGGAGGAGTACATTCTGGGTATAGGGAAAAATACAAGAAATTTGAACAAACACTTTTCAGGGTAGGGTGGGGCCTGCTTCATTGTGGCTGGATTATTTGTATGTTGGGGAATAGTGCAATTTAAAGCTGTAATGGTAGTTTGGAACCAGATAGGGCTTGGATTTCAGGTTAGGTTTGAGCTCTGTTTGGTAGACAGAAAACTGCCAAAAGCTTTTGAACAGTGAAGTGACATCATCAGAGCCATGCTTTAGTGACATTAATCTGGATTAGCCTCCAGTTTGATTATTTTTAACAGCCATCATCTCTTTAAGGCCTGCTTTTGGAAAAAGAGCTTAAGTAGAGTGTCCTCACTGCTGTATTTTATTTTGAATTAAGAGGCTTGTTTTGGCATTCCAAGATTTGGCATTAATACAAATTAATTTAATATCCTAATTACAACAATAATAATGATAGTAATCACACGGTGTATTATTTCGTTTGATCTTCACTACACACTTGTCAGGTGGGCATTCTAATTTTATATAGGAGGAAACTGAGTCTCAGAGGCAGAATAACTTTCCTGTAGCATTTAAATAATTAAATAATTTAAAAAATCATAAATTGACCTTATGGTCACCATTTAAATTTAGATCTCCTAATGCAGAGTTGTTCTCATTACATCACACTTATTTTTTTTCAGAAGTCAGTGTTGTTTCAGTCTGATGTAGTAGTCAAAAGGTAGCATTGTATATTTATTTTTTTTCTCTCTTTTTAAAAAAATTTATATATTTATTTTCTTTTAGTTTACAACATTCAGTTCCACAATCCCTTGAGTTCCAGATTCTCTTCCCCTTCCTCCTCATGGCGGGATATAGGTTCTACAAATACCTTCACATTAAACGTTAGTCAAGTTGTAAAGAAGAATTATAACCAGTAGCATTATATATTTAATGAGCAGTGGATTTGAAGTCAGAAAATGGGATTGGATCTACCTATGTGACCTTGAGGAATTCCTTCTCTATGCTCATGAACTTACTTATATGAAAAATTAAAGGATTGAATTAATATTCTAAGGCCCCTTCCAAGTTAAAAATCCTGTGATTTATAATTTGTATGTTAGCTATCCCTTCTATCTTCTTCCCTTTTTCCCTTTTTGATTATATTTGTCTTTTTCACTGAGAGCATCAGGACCAGAAGTCAGGCTAATAAGTGTTCACATTAATGGTAATAACAGAGAGTAAAGTAAACTCTTCTATTTTTAAATTAAATTTTATTTTTAAAAAGTTAACAAGCATTCATTTTCTCTTCCAAATATCTGTTTCACTCTTTCCTCTCCCAGAAAATAAAAACAAAATCTTTGTAACAAATAAGCGTGGTCAAGCAAAACAAATTCCCATATTGGTCATGTCCAAAACTTTGCTTTATTCTGCATACTAGTCTCTGTCAGGAGGTAAGTAGTATGCTTTATCATTGGTCTTCTGGAATCATAGTTGATCATTGGGTTAAACAGAGGTCTTAAATCTTTCAGAATGTTTTCATTTCTATAGTTTTATTTTTATAGTATCAGTTCTCCTGTTTTTGCTCATTTTTCTCTGTATCATTTCATATGAGTCTTCCCAGGTTTCTCTTAAGGTTTTATAATTGAAGTTTTCTGTAACTTTTTTCTATAACCTTACAGTAAAGACCCTTGCCCAAATTAAACTCAGAGGCTTCTTAAGGTAGAAAGTAGAAAAGAATTTCTTATGATATCGCAAGAAAAGGCGTCTCCAAAGAGCCAGAAGGGAGAACCTGTTGCCTACAGAAGGCAAAGGCATGATTATGAAATCCTAACTTGGGAATTCCACAACCTCTCAACTGTCCCACCTTACCATTGGTTGGCAAGGCAAGCTTACAATCTTCTTATTAATGCCAACCAATCAGCACAAAGCAATCTCAACCATTACCATAATTATTACTAATGAGGCTCTAATTTTGTTAGGTAACATACATAATACATGCGGTCCACTATGCAAGCGCAGTAACAACCCCAGAATACTGAAACCCCTTCAGTCCAACCTAGATGTGTTCTTATCTGGGCCTGGGTGTCCCAAGGCTGCTGCCTGCTTCCTGATTGGTTAAATCCACCTGCTGCTGCCAGCTCCTTTTATTCTACATTATTTCATTTTTAGTATTATCTAGGAGTTCTCTCGGAACCCATTTTCTTCCCAAGGCTACTGCCTGAACTCTTCCCAAGGCTACTGTCTGGTACTTTTTATCAGTAGTCTTATTTCAGCAATTCTTGCAGTTCTATAGAAACTTAATCCTTTACTACCTCTCACACTACCATTCCTTTCCCCAAACTAAAAACACCTCTAATTTGGTCTCAGTGGTTAATGCAATCAGTTGTATTAATACTCATTAGTTCTTACATTATCTTGAAGTACACAATGATCTCTCTCTCTCTCTCTCTCTCTCTATATATATATATATATATATATATTTGTGGGGAAATGATATTGAACTTAGTTACAAAGTATAAGGAAGTAATAAGAATGTATATAGGATTTTCAGAATGGGTAAACTTCACTGCAAGTTATCCCTCACACTTTCATCACTTTTTACATTACACTAGCATCCCTTTACATTTACTTACTATAACTTGTTTAACTTTTGACTAATTTATGGGTTCCCTTTTACTTTAGAGTTTTTTGCCATCACCAAAAGAGCAGTTATAAAAGTTTAGGCTAGCAGTGGTATGACTGGGTCAAAGGATATATGCTCAGTTTAGTAATTTTCGGGGCATAGTTCCAAGTAAAGCAGAATATTTTGCATCTTGTTTTCTACTCTGTACATCAAATAGGTTGGTTTGATTTGAAAATAAATTCCTGTTGATTATTAACATGGTATCTTAGTTTTGACTAATTCTTGCCACTGGGGGAAAAATGATTTTAAAGTAGAATAGGAAGTGTTTAGGACAGAAGGAAAAACTTTCCATTTAAAACGTTGCTCTTGGAATAGAAATAAGTTTTGGAATCTTCTCTGTAAACATAGAACAGGTATGTGCATACCTCTCAGGTTACTTGTGTGTCACAGTGCCTGAAGGCATGGTAACAGGTTAGATGCCTTCTTAAGGCCCTGTTCAGTTCTGTGATTCAGTTCAGTAGCTGCTTCCTCCAGTAAATGTTGTTTCTTTTGTTGCTGTGTTTGCTCTTCTTTCCTCCCAAGATGCTTCTCCAAGTTCTGCCTGTGCTTCCTCTAATGTCTCTACCTCCAGCGCTGGGAAAAGACCAATCTTGATTGGAAAGAGACCCAGCCTGGGAGTGAGCAACCCTCTCAATCAAGTAAAGAACTACTCTCATGCCAAGCAGAGCCCTGTGGCTAACCGCCTGAGTGTCTTCCAGTCTCCAGATGATGATGACGAGGAGGATTATGAGCAGTGGTTGGAAATTAAAAGTAAGTGTAGTGCTTTCCCCTCAACCCCTCAAGTTTTCTTATAAATTGGCCTACTCAGTAGCATGAGGAGTGGGAATACTGGACAAACCTAGATTTCTAGTAGGGACTCTGTCTTTTGGGTGAATGACAAGTGTGTTTTGCCTTAAAGAAGAGATCCCAGTGTTTCTCATTTTTGTGTATAAGAAACAGGAAACTTCATATTATGGAAGACAACTGTGTTAAAGTGGAAGGAGCCCTGAACTAGGAGTCAGGAGACTTGAATTCTATGTGCTAACTTTGTCACTAACTGACCATGAGACCTTGAGAAAGTCCTTGGCCCTCTCAGAACTTGTTTCTACCTCTGTAAAATGTGGTTCCTTTTCTAAGGTCCTTTGCAGATCAAATGGATTCTTAGTTCTTAATTCTCTCACATTCCCCAACTCCATGTTGAGTCCATTTGATCCACTCATCTCAGTCTCTGAATGAGTCCTGGAAATTCCACTCCTCTTCCATTTAGATCTTCCTGGGGTCTTCCTTCCAGAATTGACCAAGGATCCATTTGGGTAGAATGGTAGAGGAAGTCTGTGTTACTCTTATTGTTCTTGTCCTGGGGGAAAATAATAATGTTCACTTCAGTACTTTGTCCTGGTTCTAAGTCTGCTTTGGGAGGAGGTGGGCAGAGAGGTCATAACTGTCATTCGCCTACAGAAACTTGTTTGTAGTCTAGGGAGGGAAAGCTCTGAGAGAAAGATGTTCTCTAGAAAGCACATGTTGTAATGGCAGACATCCTGTAGGTGCATTAATGCCATTCTGGATTTAGAGACCATTTAATCTTAGTAAGAAAATGAAAACTAGTTATTAGGTTCCAGTTTAATTACACTCAAGTTCCATACACACTCCTTTCCCCCCTACTCCAAACAACAAAAGTTTACTCATTAAAGGCTGTATTGAGGGTATGTTAGTGACTATTCTGTATACTCACATTCTGGCAGTGACCCAAGTGGATTTAGCTTTTTTCCTTCCCCTGCATTTCATGAGATTGTTTAGAATTACATCCCTGCCCCCAGCAGTCAGTCACTGGTAATTTGTATATCATACTAGGATTACCGCCCCCATTTCATCCCTCTTCTTCCCTCCCTCCCCCATCCCATTCTTGTCTGTTGTTGTGGTTCTTAGAAATAATGTGCCTGTTGACTGTTGGGTGTATGAATTGAACCCCAGTACTGACAGCCTGCTTAAAGTTTTACCCCCAGAGGATGCAGAGACCCGGAAAGTGGTAGAGAAATTGGCCAGGTTTGTGGCAGAAGGAGGCCCTGAATTAGAAAAGGTTGCTATGGAGGACTACAAGGATAACCCTGCATTTTCGTAAGTATAACTGTGCTTAATTTATTGTTTTTAATCAGCTTATTAACTTCTAGTGTTAAGGTATGGAGCCTTGTGTGTGTGACTGACTCAATAATGAAACTTTCATTAAAAAAACTGTAGAGCTCTATCAGAAGCTCTAGGTGTGATGCCTCTCAGAGCTTATATTACATTAAGATGTTTATTCCCTTTAGTAATGTAACCATCAAAAGCTTTAGAATTAAACTGTCAGAGTAACATGTTGCATAACTTTTTCTGACCATCCTTCCAGATTTTTGCATGATAAGAACAGCAGAGAATTCCTGTACTACAGAAAGAAAGTGGCAGAGATGAAAAAGGAAAACCAGAATGCCCAGACACCATCTTCTCAAAAAGGTAGAGGAGGGGGCTGTTGAATTTCGGTGCAGAGGGTCAGAAATGCTTTCCTTTGTATTGGGTCTGAACAGGCTATAGCAAGGGCAGATAGCTTGCAGAATTAGTATTGAGGCTTCACTGTGCAGATCAGTGGAAAAGAGTCGAAGCTTCATTCTTTTCCAAGTAGCAGAAGCTCAGCTGTGAATACAAAAGGTGTTTTAAGGTTCAGATGCCAATTTTCAGTCTGCACTTAACCTGAGAAGTGCCATCTCTTTCTCAGACTAGAAATGTGGGGGGAATTGAAATGAATTTTTAAGATTTCAGTGCAGTAAATTTCAAATGAAAGATGAAAAATTTTAAGTAGTCATCATATTTTAAATGGGGTAATATCCCAGTGAATGATAAACTACTGTAGGGCAATGGGGAAAAAAAACTGATGGTTAAGCAGAAATAGTTTTTTAAGGAGATTCCCATAAAGAGCCAATTGCTCTTTAATTCCCATGTTCCTTCCTGTTATTACTCCAACTCAGTATAGGGCTCCCACAGGTAAGAGTGAGAAGCACACTCAATCATGGGGACAGACCTGTATTTTTTTCTCATTTCATTTCCCTGGGCCTAGCCTAGACAAGCCCCACAAGTGGTGCTTTAAACTAAGTATCTGTCTAGACATAGAATGTCTCTCTCAAATTCCATCTTGTTCAGAATGTAGAGTACGAACTCGGATTCCAAAAGAGAATGTCCATGTCCCAGTCCAAAGAAATATATGTGGTTTGAATTCTTGGCTAGGGATCATTCAGAGCAGTCAGACTAGTAAGCACCACAATTTGTTCCCAGTGAAGTAACCTGATTACCGTTTGCCTGTTTTTCTTTGTATCATTCCCCCAATAAACCCCTCCTCTTGCCCTTGGGGTTCTTAGAACATATTAGGCTTTTGACTGTTGGGTGTGGTGAGTTGAACCCAGTACTGACAGCCTGCTTAAAGTTTCACCCCCAGAGGATGAAGAGACCAAGACTTTTGCTGAGAAGCTGGCCAGGTTTATAGCTGACGGGGGTCCAGAAGTGGAAACAATTGCCTTGCAGAACAACAGGGAAAACCATGCATTCAGGTGAGATAAGAATGATTGCAGTTAACATTCATGAAAGAAAGAGAGCCCTCAGGAGTCAGTTGACCATAATGCTGCTGATGTATACTGTCTGCAGAAGTGCCGTTTTTGCTTGAGGATATAAATAGATAACTAGGTTTAATGAAGTTGGTCTTCCAAGCCCCCAGCTGCTGCTGTATAGCATATGGCACTTCAGGTCTTGATATAACAATAATATAATAAAGCAATTCACATTTATGTAGTGCTGTTAGGGTTACAAGGCACTTTCCTTGCAATAGCCTTGTTTGTAGGTAGTATGAGCATTTTTTTTTTTTGCTTTTTGGAGGGCAGTTGGGGTTAAGTGACTTGCCCAAGGTAATGTGGGTAGTTTTTGTGTTAAGTGTCTGAGGTCGGATTTGAACTCAGGTCCTCCTGACTCCAGAGCTGGTGCTCTATTCACTGCACCACCTAGCTGAGCTGGTAGTATGAGCATTCTTATCCCCATTTTGGAAATGAGAAAACTGAGACCCAGAAATGTTATTGACTTGCTTGTGGTCACATAGTGTTAGAGTCAGGATTCAAACCCAGGTTTCAACTCTAGATTGAGTATTCTTTCCACAAAATTATGCTGACCTTCTATGCTGTGTGTCTCCCGGGATGTTTTCACCACTTGACAAGCTGTATTTCCTAAGTAGTTCCAGATAGAAATCAGCTGTCTTTTATGTGTTATTCCTGGGTCTCTGTCCTCCATCCAGGCCAGTGTATAACTATTTACCCTTGTATAAGACTGTTCTGATGCATGTCCACTGTTATTTACATGGGTATGACTCATGTAGTCTTGTTCTGACCAACATCAAGAGGCAGTGTGGTATAGTGGATAGAGTGCTGGACTTGGAATCAGCAAGACATTAATGAAAATCTTACCTCAGACACTTACTAACTGGGTGACCCTGGCTAAGTCATTTAATTTCTTTCAGCCTTAGTTTCCAGATCTGCAAAATGGGAACAATAAATCCCCATAGCTCTGACCTCACAGGGTTGTGAAGATCAAATGAAATTATTTGTATGTAGTACTTGGCAAATATTAAAGTATATCAATACCAGTTAGTAATATTATTATACTATCACCAAACCCTGCCTTCCCATCATGTACCAGTGGTCTCTTTGTCAGTCTTTGGCCAAAGAAAAGTCACTTTTTTTCATTGCCAGTCCTTTGGTTCTGAACTTATCTAGGTTGGTCTTCAGAAAACAGATACACAGTCCTTCACTGGATCTGTATTATAAACCTTTCCAGTGGTAGGATAATTAGTTCTTGGGTAGTATTGGCATAGCTTTCGAGAACTCAGGTTCACCTCCAACCACACTACGAGTCAGAGTACTTTAGTGGATTTTTTTAATATACGATTTAGAATTTCCTAGTACAAAGATAGTGCTCATTTCAAAGCTATTACCTGAAACAATCCAGCCAGGATCTAGGTGAAGGCTTTTTCCAGATACGGAATTGAGGGAGGCAAAAATGTTTTCTTTGGGTTTTGTTTGATGGTAAAAGTTGTGAGACAGTGTCTGGTTTTCACCATTATCATCCCACCATTATTAAATATGTGGGCTGTACAATGATTTCCACCCTTTTCCTCCGAGCACTTAGTAAGAACTTTTGCTTTTAAATGAATCCTTGAAAATATCTGTTGTCAGCATGGATTCTGGAACCTGCTGTTGGTGGAAATATGTACTCTCCCTCAGATACGGTTGTTATATTCTTAAGTTGCTGTTCTTAGTGAACAGATTCTTTATCTATCTACAGTCAACTAATGACCCAGAACCTGAGTGTCTGGTGTGAATTGAAATGGACAGTATATTGGGGAAGTAATAGTTGAGAGTAGCTCAGTGAGTTTGCATTGACCTAAAATAATCCCAAAGCATCTGATGTTGCCCTATGTAGATACTTGCAATAGTTGCCCTTTTGGAAAGTCACTGATGTCCTAGAGTAGTAGTAGACTTGAACCTATGTTGTTTGGTCTTCTTAGTTAGAATCGCATATATCCAACTTTATAGGTTTTTATATGAACCGAATAGCAAAGGATATAAATACTACCGACAGAAACTGGAGGAGTTCCGGAAAGCCAAGGCCAGCTCTGTAGGTACAACCTCCACACCTGATCCTGGTCTGAAACGGAAGATACTTCCAGAGGCCCCTTCCTCCTCTTCATCCATGTCCCCTTCCTCCTCCTCCTCCTCCACCACCACCACCACCATTTCCACCACTCCAGCTCCTGGCAAGGCAGTGGCTGCAGCTACAACCAAGAAGAAAAGGAAGAGCAGATGGGGCCCAGAAGAGGAGAAGGTTGAACTGCCTCCACCTGAGATGGTTCAGCAGGATGTGGATGCCTCCCCTTCCCCTCTCTCAGGTAGTAACCTTTGCCTATTTTAAAAAATCTGTTTAACTCCCTTCCACCAACCCTACCCCCAGTCACTTTCAAGTTAGGTTAATTAGACTTTTCTTCTTACCATATGTTACCTTCAGCATATTTTAAGTCAAGCAGATCTATAAACAGGGACAGCACAAGTTTGTCTCCTATAATCTTCCTGCTCAGCAGCCCTAGATGAAGCCTTATATCTAGTTTTCCTTATATGTTGATGGAGATAAAACTACTTTATCTCACGATTGTGGGAATTGGATATCATTTCTTAGGTTATCTGGAAAATCCTGCTATGCTCTGGCTCATTAGGGTATTTTCCCAGGAACCACTGAAGGATGTTTTCCTCTAGGAGCTGAGGTGGTCAAAGAAGCACCTGTCAAAATCTGAGCTCAGCTACTCCACATCTTCATTATAGCTCTGATCAGCAGTTTGATCCTTCCTTTATTAAGGAAAGATCCCAGAAGGGATTTGGTATACATTTAGACATATCAGGAAAGTCTACATACGGACATTGATGCAGTTTTCAGTTCTAGTGCTTAGCTGTTATACTTGGTTTGCCTCTCCAAAATGGAAAACTCCGTGTGAGACTGAGCCAGTTATTTTATTTCTTAGAGAATTCAATCAGTGCTCAGAATGTGGTACATTGAATTCTTTAATGAGATTTTGAATTGATGATAGGGAGAGGAAAAGCCTTCAGTGGAAAATTGTAGCCAGTGCTAGGTTCCACATTGTAGGGGGAAATCTGACAAGCTAGAACATATTGAGAATACGGGGAACCAAGATGAGAACATTCAAAAAATATAATTTGAGAATGAGTTGAAGGACTAGGGGTATTTACTCTGGAGAAGGGAAGACTTGGGGACAGTTCTCAGATATCTGATTCCCACTGGCAGAATTGTTGTGAAGAAAGAACTTTGTGAGTCTTAAACACTATACAAATATTATTATTATTCCTTATTTGAAACATTTCATCTTCAGAATATTAGTCTTGAAAGCTTTGTATCCTCTGTGAACTGATGTGCCCTCTTGAATCTTAGACCATAAAATCCTGCCTATCCTTTCTCAGATTTTTTTGAAATCTGTTTCCCATAGTTTGTTTTATAAAGATAAATTAAGGATTTAACTGCTTTGTTACTTCATTAGAATTAAATTTACTTTGTTTCTGGGGGGAAGGAAGTAGAGAAGGCACATAAGAAAAAGATTGAAAAATTTTGTCAAAAGAAATCATAAAAGCTGTCGCAGCTTTTACCTTCCTAGGCCTCAAATGACTAACATTAATGACTAACATTTCAGCAACTTCCCGATTAGCTTCTCATTGGTGAGTTGATTTATGGGGTAAGTTGGATGAAAGTAAAAAACCTGAATGATAAATAAACAAGTTGGAGATCTTTTAAAGTCATATAAGGGCTCCAGTCAGACTGTCAGTATAGTGTATGCAACCATGAACTATTTGAATGGGTAATCCTTTTCTTCTAATTCATATGAATCCTAGTCCTGCTTATAGTATTAACAGAGGACATTTATGTAAAATTGTGGTTCATTGGAAAGAACTGATTTTGGGAATCAAATGATCTAATTTTGTATTCTGACTGCCATTTATTACTGTGTGACCTTGGACAAGTCACATATTCCCTGTACTTCAATTACTTCAACTATAAAATGGAGGAGTTGAACTAGATGACGTTTAAGGTATCTTCCAGCTTCACAGTTATGATCTTGTGACTTCTTTAGTGCTTTAAGGTTTGAAATTTTTAACATCTTTGATTTTTTTTTACTAGCATTTATGTGGCACACGAAAGTTTAAAACTTGCTTTACTTTTAAAATATCTCATTTTATCCTCTCAGTGACTCTGGGAGGTAGATGCTGTTATCTCCATTTTATAGGTGAGGAAACTGAGGCAGATGGGTTAAGTGATTTGCCTAAGATTACAAACCCTAGTAAGTGTCTGAGACTGGATTTAAACTTAGGTCTTCATGACTTCCAAGTCCACTGTTCTAACCATTGTACCATCTTGTCAGCTTTCTCATTGTTCCTCACAACCTTCTGAGCTAGTATTACTATTTTTCCAGTTTTATATCCACATGAGACAAATAAAGGTCAGCGATTGAGTGATTTTCTAAGGTTACATAGCTGTTAAGTATCATCTCATGTATTGTGTCCAGGTTAGATGATCTCATATCAGTAGATACATGGACAGATTAAAGTGCTTGTATGGGCAATGAATTGGCTACATTATTCTTTTTTTTCCCTCTTTAAATTAATTGATTTAATTTTAGTTTTCAACATTCACTTCCATAAGATTTTGAGTTTTAAATTTTCTCCACCCCCTCTCCTACCCCCCTTCCCAGGATGGCATACAATCTGATAAAGGCTCTACATATACATTCTTATCAAACATATTTTCACATTAGTCATGTTGTAAAGAAGAATCAGAATGAGTGGGAGAAACTGCAAGAAAGAAAAAAACAAAACAAAAAGGAGAGAACAAATGGCATGCTTTGATCTGCCTTCAGACTCCATAGTTCTTTCTCTGGATGTGGATAGCATTTTCCATCATGAGTCTTTTGGAGTTGTCTTAGATTCATTTTTTTCTTTTTCTTTTTGGAGGTGGTTGGGTCTAAGTGACTTGCCCAAGGTCACAAGGCTAGTTAAAGTTAAGTGGTGTCTGAGGCTAGATTTGAACTCAGGTTCTCCTGACTCCAGGGTAGGTACTCTATTCACTGTGCTACCTAGCTACCCCATTGTCTCAGATTCTTGCATTGCTGAAAGAGCTAAGTTATCAAAGTTAGTTATTGCACAGTATGCCTGTAAGTGTGTAAAGTGTTCTCTTGTTTCTGCTCATTTCACTCAGCATCAGTTAATATAAGTTTTTCCAGATTTTTCTGAAGTCTGCCTGCTCATCATTTCTTATAGCACAATAGTATTCCATTATAGTCATATACCACAACTTGTTCAGCCATTCCCCAATTGATGGGCATCCCCTCAATTTCCAATTCTTGGCCACCACAAAAAGAGCTGCTATAAATATTTTTGTACATGTGGGCCCTTTTCCTATTTTTATGATCTCTTTGGGATACAGCCCTAGAAGTGTTATTGCTGGGTCAAAGGATATACGAAGTTTTATAGCCCTTTGGGCATAGTTCCAAATTGC
Source organism: Petaurus breviceps papuanus (assembly GCF_028583685.1). Classification (NCBI taxonomy): domain Eukaryota; kingdom Metazoa; phylum Chordata; class Mammalia; order Diprotodontia; family Petauridae; genus Petaurus; species Petaurus breviceps. The sequence goes on along the minus strand of NW_027185782.1, from coordinate 4,998,788 downwards.
TTTCCAGAATGGTTGGATCAGTTCACAACTTCACCAACAATGCATTAGTGTTTCAGTGTTCTCACATCTCCAGCATTTACAATTTTCCTGTTTTGTCATGTTAGCTAATCTGATAGGTGTGATGTGGTACTTTAGAGTTGTTTTGATTTGCATTTCTCCAGTTAATAGAGTACCTCATTCTTTAATAATTTCCAGCCTCTAGCAAATTTTTAACAGACCACAATACTGTTGTGTTTTTTTAAATAAATTTTTTTTCAATTAACAAGCATTTATTTCTTCTCCCTCATCTCCCCAGTCCATCCTCCCCCCCCCAAAAAAAACCGAAACCAAAACACCTGTTACAACAAATATAGATAGTCTAATGACCAAGTAAAGCTTAAAAGAAGAGCTACTACTACTCCACCCCTTTGAAGAGGTAGAAGATTCACAAGTATTGAGCATTGCACATAGTTTTGGGATTTTTCAGTGTATTAATCAGTTATACTGATTTTTTTTCCCCTATTTTTTTGCCTTAAAATTTTTTTATTTGTTTTATAAAATGGCTGTTTAGGAGGAAGAGGAGAACGGGATAGTGGAGAAAATTGTGGTCATATATATATATAAAAAAAAAGACACCAGTTAAAACTTACTTTAAAAATGTACATAGGGGTGGCAAGGTGGCACAGTGAATAGATTACTGGCCCTGAAGTCAGGAGTTCAAATTCGGCCTCAGACATTTGACACACTTACTAGTTGTGTGACCTTGGGCAAGTCACTTAACCCCAATTGCCTTGCCTTCCCCCCTCCAAAAGGTGTGTGTGTGTGTATATGTGTGTGTGTGTATATATATATATATATATGTATATATATGTATACACACACACACACACATATATATATATAGTTAAGCAAAACAAGTTCTCATATTTATTCTTTTAAATTTTCTTTTAAATTTTTGTCTGATTCTGATCATCCATTATCACTCTCAGGAGGTGGGTAACATTCTTACCTATCAGCTCTCTGAAATAGTCTTTCAGAGTTGTTCATTTTATAGTCTTGTTATAGTATAAATTGTTCTCCTGGTTCTGTTCATTTCACACTGCATTAATTCATTTGTCCAGGTTTCTTTAAAACTATACTTTTCGTCAAATTTTATGGTACAGTAGTATTCCATTACATTTATATACCATAATTTATTCAGTCTTTGTCTAATATATGAACTGCCCCTTAGTTCTAGTGAAGAAGGGGTGATAGGTGGTACAGGGGCTCCAATGACCAGAGTCCCTGAGTGGTCAATCTGGAATGAATTCATAAGACCCAAGCAGTCTTTTAAGTCAGGATTGTAAAAGCTTATCGTTCCGCTTTACAGCAGGCAAGAGTTCTTAGGGAACCTGCAACCTTAAAAAAGTCATAGGTATAGTTTATAAAGTTAACAATAGTAAATCAGAGGTCAATTATGCTAACTAGGTGAGTAAGGGTGGGATTAGGGAGGAGTTAAGGAGTGGTTAGTGCTTAAAGGAACATGCACTTTTAATATCTACTTTGCAGGCATATTGCCCATAATTCACTGGGAAATAGCACAAAGCGGGGCTGGAGGTATGGTTTTAGGCTTGAAATGTCACTAGACATTGACTTGAAATGTGTCAGCCAGCAGTCAGGGCTGACTGAGAAGTACCTAGTCTGCCACCCATCAGTGTCATGTTTGACAAGATGGATGTTGGGAACCAAGGCTAATGGGAATTCAGGATGTGTATAATTGGCTGAGGAGTTAACTTACAGATAGTGCATTGAAGTATTCATAGGTGCATCTGGCCATTATATTAAGGGGAGATAAACAGTTCATGAATTGTTGCTAGGCAGAGTGCTGGCAAGGGGAAGGGGCAGAGTTAATGCTCTGAGGCTGGGGAGGGGGAAATGTGATTTTACAGACTGGTTTTACAAATTGATTTTACAGACTGATGTTACAAACATAGACACCCCAAGCACCCCATCACAAGCACTTAGCACAGTGCCTGGTACATAATAGGTGCTTAATAAACATTTATTGATTAATTGATTCGTTGCCTCCAGAAAAAGAGTTCCTGGATTCATATGGATTCTTTTCCTTTTCAATTTGATCTCTTTGGGAGTATAGTGGCATTTCTGGGTCAAAGGGCATGCACAATTTAATAACTTTAGGGGTCCTGATTCTAAATTGCGTTTCTAAATATCTGTCAATTCCTAGCTCAACCAGCAGTTATTAATATGCCTGTTTTCCCAGCATTTGTCATTTTTCTTTTTTGTCAGCTTTGGCAATCTGAAGGCTGTGAGGCTGAACCTCAGAGTTGCTTTAACTTGCAATTCTCCAGTTATTAGTAATTTGGAACATTTTTTTCACATGATCATAGCTATTTTAGATTTCTTCTTTTGAGAATTGATTTTTTTATGTCCTTTGAAAATTTTTCACTTGGGGAATAGACAATAATACAGTTGTTGTAGACAAGAATACTACTGAAGATCCTTTTTCAAACCTAAGAATGTTAGAAAACAGTCCCAGTTCCTCCTCCCTCAATTGCTTATACCCTGCTCCTGTCTTTTCCTTGTTTCCTGTCCAATAAGGCAGTCCACAGTACAAAATTTTTATATTTCCCCAGTCTTCAGCATAATTTGGATTTGAAAACCCTGGACTAGATAGGATAAGACTGCTAATATGTGTTCCAACTCTAGGGTCAGAGATTCTGTGATTATACTATGAGTAATGATACATTTACGGTGTGCTGCCATCTCAAAAGTTTTGAATGGGTTTTAAGAGTGAAATCATGGTTTTGGGACTAAAGGTATTAATTAATTCAAATACCTATTAAGTATGTAGCACATGCAGAGTATTATGCTAGATAGGCATTGAAGAAGATAGAAAAGTCTTTAAGACATGGCTTCTGGTTTTGTGACAGTTAGCCCAACAGGGAAGATATGATAGACTATTATGCAATGAATGTGATGTGTAATAATATAATATACAATATAACAGTAATTATAGAGTAGCTATATTGTTGGATAGCTGTTGATACCTACGTCCGTGGCTCTATGTCCTCTCTGCTGCTTCACTTCACTGTATATTACAACACTGCCACCCTTTTCATCCTGTGCAGTTCTTCTAGGAGTCACCCAATTCACTAAAAGCTTTTTTTTTCCAAAATAATTTTTTTAATATCTTTTGTTTTTATTCCAACCATTTTTCCTGAATCCTTCTTCCTACATTTCTTATAACAAAGAATAAAAAAGGGGGAAAATAGTTCAGCAAAGCTAACCAATATTTTTTAAACCATTATATTTTAGAAGTCTGACATTTGGAGATTTCCACATCTATAGTTCCACCACCTCTTCAAAGTAGGAAAGGAGGTGCCTTCTTATTTCTTTTTTGGAGCCAAGCTTGGTCATTTTGATGATGTAGCATTCAGTTTCAGTCCTGTATAGAAATCTGGGAATCATCTGCCAGATGATAACTTGAACCCTTTGGACCTGATGATTTCACTAGTTGAGATAGTATAGAGCAGGGGATTTTTAATCTGGGATCCTGGTTTGTTTTTGTGATAACTACTATTTCAGTGTCATTGGAAACCAATTTGTAATGCTGTATATTTTAAGCAGCACTCTCCTGTCACTGGTTGCATGGGATACCAGCTGGAAATACTAAGTGCTATTATAGCTGTAGCTCTTTCTTGTTCCAGGCTCTTGAAGGCATTTCTGTCAGTCCCTGATGTCTGTTTTTCCCAGTGCTATGGTTCTTTTTTGAGGCAGTTAGGTGGTACAATGGACAGAGGACAGGAAGAACCTGACTTCAACTCCAGCCTCAGACACTTAATAGCTGTGTGGCCTTCGGCAAGTTACTCTGTTTGCCTCAATTTCCTTAATTGTAAAATGGAGATAATAAGAGCACCTACCTCACAGGGTTATTGTAAGGGCCAAATGAGATAATATTGGTAAAGTGCTTAGCACAGTGCCTGGCACATATCAGACACCAGATAAATATGAACTATAATGATTATGGATGGTCTGATATGGATGAAGGAAACCAAGGAGTGGTCAAACAGCTAGGAGGAGAATGAGGAAAGAGTCTTGAAAACCTAGAGAACAAAGAGTATCATAATGTTGCAGTGGTCATTAAGGACATGAATTGGAAAAAAAGCCATTAGATTTGGCAATTAAGTGATCATTGGTAACTTTGGAAGAAGAAACGTCCATTGTGTGATGGGTTTGGAAGCCAGATGCTGAGGTGGGAGAGAAAAGAGAAGTTGAAGTACCCAGGGAAATAGCTTTCTTGAGGAATTTAGCCAGGAAATGGCTCAGAAGTGTGGCCCAATAACTATTGGAGATTGGAGTAAGTAGAACTTTTTTTAAAGGGGAGACTTGGAGATGTTTCTAGGTAACTTTGAAGGAACCAATAGATAAGGGAAAAATTTAACATAAGAGTAGGACATAATAATAACGGGACTATCTGCTGGTGAAGACAAGAGGGGATTAGATCAGTAGTCAGCAAGCATTATTAAACTCCTTGTATGTGCCAGACATTATTCTAAGTGCTAGGAATACAGAGAAAGGCAAGGGACAGTCTTTGCCCTCGTTGATCTCACAATCTAATGGGAGAGACAGTATGCAAACAACGGACAAACGAGCTATATTCAGGATAAATAGTAAATAATCAACAGAGAAAAAAGACACTAGAATTAAGAGGGGATCAGGAAAGGCTTCCTGTAGGAGAGATTTTAGCTGGAACTTGAAGGAAGACAGAAGTCAAGAAGTAGAACTTGAGGAGGGGAGCACGTTCTAGACATGAGACCAACCAGAGAAAATGACTGGAGTCCAGAAATGGAGTGTCTTGTTCAAGGAACAGCAAAGAGGCCAGTGTTACTGGATCAAAGAGCATGTGTCAGAGAGTTAGGTAGAAGACTGGAAAAGTGAAGGGCAGGGATAGGTAATGAAGGGTTTTGAATACCAAACAGAAGATTTTATATTTGATCCTGGAGGTGACAGGGAGCCAGTGGAGTTTATTGAGTAATGGGGGGGTGATGTGGTCAGCCCTGTACATAAGAAAATCACTTTGTTGGCTCAGTAGAGGATGGCCTGGAGTGAGGAGACACTTGTGGCAGGCTAAAGTGTGAGGAGATAAAGGTCGGCACTATGGTGCTGACAGTATCAGAGAGAGGAAGTCGTTCCAGAAATGTGGCAAAGGTGAAATTGGCAGGCCTTGGCAATAGATTAGATTAAGGGGGTGAGAGATAGTGAGGAATGAAGGATGTCACCTAGGTTGTGAGCATGGGGGACTGGAAAGATGGTGGTATCTTGGGCAGTAATAGGAAAATTTGGAAGAGGGAAAGGTGATGAGTTCAGATTTGGACCTGTGGTTAAATTATCTACTGGCCATGTCATATGAGATGTCTAATAGGCAGAGACTGGAGGTCAGCAGAAAAGTTATATTTGAGAAGTGTTAGCATAGATATAATTGAATCCATGTATGTTCATGAGATCATGAATGAAATAGTATAGAGGAAGAAGAGAAGAGGACCCAGGACAGAGTTTTGTGGAATACTCAAAAGTTAGTGAGCATGACCTGGATGAAGATTCAGTATAGGAGACTGAGAAGATGTTGTCAGATAGGAGAACCAGGAGAGAGTGGCACCCCAAAAACCTAGAGAGAAGAGAGTATCAACGAGAAGAAAGTGATTGTGAAGGAGAAGGTGCAAGAAGAGGAGTTTCCTTTGGCAAAGAGAAGAGCCACCTCTTCATGAGAGAGTAGGGGAAGATGTCTGAGTGATGAAATAAAGAGGGAAGAAGTGAGAGCTCTCAGCCTGTGACTTCAAATTTTTTTGGTGAAACATGGGATAAAGTCCTCAGCAGAGATGATGGAGGTTGGGAGTGGGTGCCATGGGAGGCTTGGAAGAGCAGCTGTGATGAATTGGATCAGTTATAGAGGAGTAGAATGATTGCCTTGGCTGCAAGTGAGGGCCCAGGTGAGATTTGATAGCAAGTTTGTAGTGAACCCAATCAGCATAGTTTCGTAGTTTTCTCTAGTTCAACCTGTCCTTGAGTCAAAATGTGATGTCACTGATACAAGTGTTCATCCAGCTTTTTCTTGAGGCTCCCTACGAGAAGGGGGAGCTCAGCATATGTTGGAGTAGACAAATACCACTTAAGGACAGCTTTGGTTTTTAGGGATTTTAATTTTTATGGGCATATAGGCAGTTGATAAAATGGCTAGAGAGCTGGACTCAGAATTAGGAAAACCTACTTTCACATTCTGCCTCTCACACATACTTGATTCTTTGATCAAGGTTAAGGCACTGAACTTTTCAGAGACTTAGGCAACTAAAAGTATAAGTTAAAGAACAGTTGCTGATCTTCATTGTTTAAGGGAGTTTATCAGGAATTCTTCTTCCCAATGAAATCATTGGTCCAAATCCTCCCTTTCCCCCCCAAAAAACAAGGAAATTATCCCTTCAAGCCTAAATTTGTCTTTTATTTTTACTTGTATTCATTACTTTTTCTGTTCACTGAGGCAAAACAAAAAAAAAATCTCTTCCATATTGACAGCCTTTCAGATATTTGAAGGTCATTTTTAAGCTCCCTCTGTCTCTCATATCTTCTTTAGGATAAATTTTCCCAGTTCCTTCGTCTCATTCTGAAATGGCATGCTCTTCATCCCTCTTAACCTTCCTGATTGCTTTTTTTTTAACTTGCTGCAATTTGTCTGTTCTTCCAAAAATGTGGTACTAGAACTAAACATGCTTCTTGAGATATGGTCTGTCCAGAGCAATTATGTTGAAACAAACATTGAATCGAAAAACTATATGACTCATTAGAATGGCCTAAACAAGGTGCTGGCATTGTTTTTTTTTTTTTTGGAGGGGGGAAGACAGGGCAAGACAGGTTAAATGACTTGCCCAAGGTCACACAGCTAGTAAGTGTTAAGTGTCTGAGGTTGGATTTGAACTCAGGTCCTCCTGACTCCAGGGCCGGTGCTCTATTCACTGCACTACCTAGTCGCCGCGGTGCTGGCATTGTTTAAGGAAGGGAGAATAGTAATAAGTCAAGCTAAAAAGGTAGGAAGTACAAGGTCATAGAATTCCTTGAATGTCAAGCTGAGTTTTCTTGTTAGCCAATTTATAATCCTGAGGAAATGATATTCTGTTCATGAGAAAAAATTGAATATGGCCACATTCACAGGATGGAATGACATGGGAAAGAGAAGGAAGGTAGGGAGAGGGGTGTAGGAGGTTTTTATAATAGTTCAAAAAGCTGTTAAGGAAGACCCATACCAGGAGAATGCCATTAGAAATAGAAAGCAGATGAATTCAAGAAAGATTGTCAAGGCAAAATTGAAATGACTTGATGACAAGATATGATTGATTTTTAAGGAAGAGTCCAGATAAATTTGATATCCAAGAAAGGAGCCTGCCAAAAAACCTCACAGAAACTCCCCCCTAGGTAAACCCATGGATTCAGATTATATTTAGATTCCAAAATATGAGTAATAAATGGAGTAACCTATAGATCCTAATGCAGGGTACAAACTTGACCTCTTAGGTATCCTGAAATGTAGTGGGATATGACTTTTGAAGAGACTTGAAGAGTCTCTTGTTAGAATACAAGATCTCTCCTAGTAGAGATTGTTTATGTTCTTGAAATCCTAGTACCTGGCTCATAGTAGGCACTTAATAAATACATGTTGATTGGTTGATTATAAATTAAGGAGATGAAGACCAAGAAAGTTTTGATATGTCCCTAGATTTTTGGGAAAGTTGATTTCAAAGGGTTCAGGAAAAGGTTAGGTCGAAGTTTAATATAGGAAGTCACTCCAGGAAAAATGGAAAGTTATCAAGAATGAAATTCTAAAGACAAAAACAATCCTGATGAGGAAGAAAGAGGCAGTGTCTAAGAAGACTGATGTTGACCCAAAGGGAACTCATTAATCAACTTAGATTTTGTTTTTAATTATTCATATATATTTCGTTTTCAAATCACTTTCACTTCTGAATATATTCCTCCCCACCTCTCCTGCCCAGTGAATGACCCCAACAGAACTTGGTGAACTTTTTCTGTAAAGAACCAGATGGTAAGTATTTTAGGTTTTGTTGGCCAAGAGGCAAAATCAAGGATATTCTGTAGGTACACCTATATATAACAAGAAAGAAAACAAATTTATGCATTTTTTATTGATGAAATTAAAAATATAATAATAATTGAGTGTAGTTTTTGTAGTACAGGTATACTAATGAGAAGAATAGAATTCTTTTGGGTGGGGTTAGGTTAATTTGCTTAATTGTGGTTCAAAGTTACTGTTTTCTATCATCAAAATTGGTTGCAAATGTTCATCTGTTAATGCTGGTCTTTAATGAGATTTTAGATATTTCATCTTTTAAAATGGTCTTTCGCACAGAGAGTTACTGCCAATACTGATGCCAATCTTATAACATATGATTTTGAGCATATTCGTCACCTGGAAGACATTATAAAATTCTTTTAGATCCTTCTCTTGATAATTGTCTTTTAGCAAGTCATTACATTGTAGATTAATCACTTCCAATTGAAAGTTAGGTAGAAGCTTTTCAATTGTTGAGTCATATGGATTTAGAAATAGGGAAATTTCTTTTGCACTTGCATTGAGATCTGAAAAAATGCTGCTGTTTCTAACTCCCTTGGGCTAGGAAAATATGTCTGCTTCATTTTGTGAGAATAGAGATCTCCCTTCTTGTTTTTACTTTTGACTGCCCAGTAGATAAAGCAGTTTGACATGACTTGTTATAACAGTATTGTCATCAAATTGACTTTATTGTAGTATAAGTTTCACATATAAGCATTATTTTGTTTCATAATTTTAAGTCAAATTTATTAAGAATTATTATCAAATCTGCAGCAAAAGCTAATTTCCAGAGCCATTCAGTGTTTTGTGGTAGTAATTGAGAGTGGTATTTCCCATTCAAAAAATTTAAGTTTCAGCCCTATGCTCAATTATAATAAAACTTTTTCTTCCCTTTCCTTGTCTTTTAACATTATGGGTATGCATTGATAATAAAAAATAAAATGAAATATCACAATATGGCAATACATGTGGCACATTACTGCATATTATAACTGCATTACTGCAGTTTGTAGTGCACCAAGCAGCACTATAAACTATGAGAATGCTGCATAGGATTCTTTTACAACTATTTAACTCTGCCTTGACAATATATAAATGAATTAGTGTAGCCCTGTTTCAATAAAACTATTTAAGGATGCTTAAATTTGAATTTCATGTAATTTTCATGTGTCAAGAAATAGTATTTTAATTTTTTTTCAGCCCTTTAAAAATGTGAAAACCATTCTTTGTGGGTAAGACAAAAGCAGTAGACTGGATTTGACATATGGGCTGTAGTTCGCTGATCCCCTCCTTATTGAGAGGGAGAGAAAAAACAGACAGGTCAACAAAATAACCAACATTCCAAGTTGGTTATATAAAATAGAATACCAAGTCTGACAGTATTTGTAATATTCTATTTCCTCTACTCCCCCCACCTCTGTAAAGAATTAAAGTTTAAACCTGTCCTGCTCCAGTGTCTTTACTGACCTCTGATTTTTTATCTACAGCTACCTTTTAGTCATCTCAAACTGAGTGGCCTGTAGATATCTTAAAGTCAGCATCTCCAAAACTGAACTCAGTGCCTTCCCCCCAACCCATCCCTGTGACTATAAAGAGAGCAACCCTATCCTCCCAATCTCTTGGGCTCGTAGCCTAGGTGCAGGTGCTCATCACCTCACTCCTAGACGTTAGCAGAGCTTACTGGTCTATCTGCCTGCCTCAAATTTATCTTCAGTCCATCTTCCATTTAGCTGCCAAAGTGATCTTCCTGAAAGCATGTGAACTTTACCCCCCATTCAGTGAATTCCAGTGGCTCCCTGTCATGTCCAGCATCAAATATAAAATCTTCTGTTTGGTATTCAAAACCCTTCATAACCTTACCATTTTTAACCTTTCTAATGTTCTTACTCTCTGCCATGTACTCTTTGATCCAATGACACTGGCCTCCTTGGTGTTCTGTGAACAAGACACTCCACCTGTTGACTCTGGACATTTTCTGACTCTTCCCCTGTACTATAACTTGTGCCCTCTCTCTCGATCTTGCTCTCTCTCATAAACTCTTGTCTCTTGTCTTTAAGTTCCAGTTAAAATCCCATTTTCTATAGGAAGCCTTTCCCCAACCCTTCTTATAGTGCCTTCTCTCTTTTAATTATTTCCTGTTTATCTGGTAACATGGCTTGTTTGTATGTATTTGATTGCTTGTCTCCCCTCTTAATGTGAGCCTCATAAAGGTAAGGACTGTCTTTTGCCTCTTTTTTGTATCCCAAGAGCTTACCATTACTACAATGCTTGGCACATTGTAGGTTCTTAATAAGTGTTTATTGGGGTGGCTAGGTGGCGCAGTGATTAGAGCCCTGGCCCTGGAGTCAGGAGGACCTGAGACTTACTAGCCATGTGACCATGGGCAAGTCACTTAACCCCAGTTGCCCTCCAAAAAGTGGAAAAAAAAAAGAATGTTTATTGACTGACTGACTCTTTCCAGTACTTACTGCTTCTCTTTCATTCAGTAAACATTTATGAAGTATTAACTGTGTGCACTTCTGTGCTTTGTGGGAGTGGGATGGAAAGGCAAATAAAACTGACCCTGGCCTTAAGTGTGCTTATCGGCTTGTATGGAAGATAACGACAATAGGCAGCTCTAGGACAGATTAAAATAGGAGGATGCAGAGTGCTGTGAGTTTAGATAAGGAAGGGCTCACTCCTGGCTGAGGGATACGGGACAGATTTTCATGGGGGGTTTGGTGCTCAGCCAAGGACAAGGGGAGAAGAAACCTGCACTGAAGTGGTGGTGTTGATGCTTTCTAGATTTAACTCCTTGGGGCAAGCCTTTGATCGCCCTACCCTAGTTGCAACTTTTGTGTATATAAAGGTAGAGAGACTAAGTGACATTTTGGGGAGATAGTGTAAAATGTAGTTTGGCTGCCACATTGGAAGGGGAATAGTATAAGAAGACTGCAGAGCTATGTTTGGATCACATAGTGAACCTTGGAGGCCAGACTAAACAATACAGATTTTATTCACTTGATAATAAAGGACTTTGAGGAGTGGAGTAATGTGCTCACAATAGTGCGTTTATATTTTCCAACTCGTATTAGCCTTGGCAGAGATTTCTGGTGCTTTTTTCTCCCCCTCCCCTTAACTTTGCTTTCATCTGGCTTTGTTACCCTGTGAGCTCTCTAGAAGCAGGGACTTTTTGCCCTCTTGACAGCCACATGCTTAGCATAGTGCCTGGCACATATTGGAAGCTTAATAAATGTTCATTGACTGACCTTTTTCTGAATATACTTATGACATAGGGGATACCTAGGTAAGGGGACATTAAGAAAATAATAACTTAGATTTGTTTTGGTTTTAGATGTTCTTTCACTGGAGCTTCCCCTCGAACTTGTGCAGTACATAGTGCAGAAATGAAGGTTCATTAGGGTTAAGTGATTGTGTTCAAGTTCCCACTACTACTACTCAGTGGTTCAGTCAAAGACTCAAAACCCCTGTTTGAGTGAGCTCTTGGTTCAGTGTGCCTAGGGAATCAGGTGGTGCCTTTACCCGCATGAAATTATTATGACTTGGGTCATATCTTCCTCTGTCTTGAAGAGTAATTGATTACCTTTCTAGGTGACTATCTCAATGTCTTCTCTTACAGTTCAGGACCTTAAAGGGCTTGGTTATGAGAAAGGAAAACCTGTTGGCCTTGTGGGGGTGACAGAGCTCTCTGATGCCCAGAAGAAGCAGCTGAAGGAACAGCAGGAGGTAAGCCTGGAAGGGGAACTGAGTCGCTCCCCCCTGCATGTGGAGTATTCTGATAACAGTACCAGCTGACATTTCTTTCTTCAGGGTTTATAAAATCCTTGACATGTAGTACCGCAGCTGGGTTTCTCCTCAGTTCTAAATTCACAACTCTGTTTCTTTGTGCATAGCTGCCACAGTTAGGAGGAAAACCCTAGTCCAGAGTTGGAGTGCAGCCCTTTGACTGATTCCAGACTTCACAGAACAAATCCCCTTAATAAAAAGATTTGTTTTGTAAAACTTGAACCTCAGTCAAAAGGCTGTACCCAACAACCTAGAAGTCCACATGTGGCTTTGAGGCTGCAGATTCCCCACCCCTACCATAGTCTTTCCTAAGGAGCAGCCTAGACCAAGAATGTCAAAAGAAGGGCTGAGGACATTGGCAGGCTGCAATTCCCTGGAAGCACTGATCATTAGGGAGCTCCTTTTGGAAATTGAGGTAATCAAATCCAGTGTCCTTAGTTAGGAAGGGCAACTATGAAATGTTCCAGCTTTGATTTTCATCACTTTGTAGGTAGCCAAGAGGAGGATTATTGTCTCTATTTACAAATAAGGAAATGAAGGTTGAGAGAAGAAAGATGATTTACCCAGCTTTTGAGAAGTAAAATTGCGATTCAAACTTTGGTCCCCTCATTCTAGCTGATAAGCAGCAAGGAAACTGTCATCACTTTCTGTATTAGGGCCAAGGGGTAGGGTCTTGGTATCTACTTTAATTCCAGGGTGGGACTGGGAAGACAGGTTGTGAATGCTCCATAACAAAACCAGCTTTCATATGCTGACCTTAGTATGTTGGAGGATGTTATCCAATTTCTTATTTTCTCTAAATAATAATCATGTAATAGCTTAGCCAGTTAACCTGGCAAGTGATGAGACTTTAATTATCATAGGCACATGCTGGAGCCTAATGTTATCTCACCCCAGATGCAGCAGATGTATGACATGATTATGAAGCACAAGCGGGCCATGCAGGACATGCAGCTTATGTGGGAGAAGGCAGTCCAGCAACACCAGCATGACTACGATAGTGATGAGGAGGTGGACAACGAGCTGGGAACATGGGAGCACCAGCTGCGTCGCATGGAGATGGACAAGACACGAGGTAAGTTCATGATTACAGAGACATAGGTTTGACCTAGGGACCATCCATACAACTTGGGGCAGTTAGACTTTGATCCTGGTACAAAGAACAGGGAACCTTGGAATTTTGGGCATGGTTTGGTAGTGTTTATTCTGAAGAAAACGAAGGCTTGCAGTGATCTGATCCCTGTCTTTCATGCAGGGGTTGTCATGAGACATGAGAGAGAGAAGGTTTATTCTACTTAGTCCCCAAGGAGCTAGTGTGTGAAAATCTTAGGGGTACTTGTTTCAGCCCAGTATAGAGACACATTTCTTAATGGGACAGTCCAGAAACAGAAGGGGCTGCCTCATGGTATAGTAAACTGGTACTGGTATTGAGGCTAGATAGTCACTTAAAGAGGACATTATTGTAGGGAATTAATGCATCAGGCAGGAGATTGAGCTATAAGACATCCACTCTTCTTTCTGATTCTAAGATTCCTTGACTGAGAACTTGGTCTCAAGATCTGGAACAGGAGAACGAAGTGCATGAGACATTATAACCATCTTCTTGCTTCTCTGACTTTAAGCAGCCTCAGTGTAGAACAGATAGACCAGGGTGAGGCAGGTATGCTGCCCCTCAGAGGTCTAAGCTCTGCAAGGACCATGGCTTTGGAGGGGTCCCTGTACTTATGGAATGAAACCTAGTGTAGGGAAAAGGGTGATGAAAAGGGCTTCCTTTGTGGGTGGAAGTGAGAAAGTAAGCACAAAAATCAAGATCAAATGAGACAGAAGCTGGTGGACCAGACTTGGGTGGCATTATTTAAAGGGAAAACAAAATCACAACAAGGAGTCAGAAGCTCTGGGTTTGTCCCAGCTGTGATTGGAGGAGGTAAACCAGATTACAGAACTATAGTTTGTTGGACTTAGTGGCCTCACAGGTACATGTGAATTTTTAAAAAAAAAATTGTTTATTTATTTATTTTTAGTTTACAACATTCAGTTCCACAAGCTTTAGAGTTCCACATTTTCTCTTCATCCCTCCCCTCTTCCTCCCCCTCCCCAAGATGGCATGCCGTCTGATATAGGCTCTTACATATACATTCACATTAAACATATTTTCACCTTAGTCATGTTGCAAAGAAGAATTAGAACCAATGGAATGAACTACAAGAAAGAAGAAACAAAACAATAAAGAGAAAGAGCAAATAGTATGCTTCAATCTGCATTCAGACTCCACAGTTCTTTCTCTGGATGTGGATAGAATTTTCCCTCAAGAGTCTTTTGGAGTTGTCTTAGAACCTTGCATTGCTGAGAAGAGCCAAGTCTATCAAAGTTAGTCATTGCACAATGTGCCTGTGACTGTGTACAGTGTTCTCCTGGTTCTGCTCTCCTCCCTCAGCATCAGTTCATATAAGACTTTCCAGGTTTTTCTGAAGTCAGTATGCTCATCATTTCTTATAGCACAATAGTATTCCATTACATTCATATAGCATAACTTGTTCAGGCGTTTCTCAATTGATAGGCATCCCTTCAATTTCCAGTTCTTTGCCACCACAAAAAGAACTGCTATAAATAGTTTTGTATATGTGGGTCCTTTTCCCATTTGTATGATCTCTTTGGGATACAGACCTAGTAGTGGTATTGCTGGGTCAAAGGGTAGTGCATGTGAATTTTAAACTAGGACATGCATATCCTGGCTCCTCTTCCTAGTCTTACTTGGACTTCATTCAGCTGAAGATCTCTCATTGATCCCATTACATTTATTGTAAGAGAGAGCTATGCCTTCTTGGGATCCCTCACGATTCTGACCATCAGAAGTACAAAGTAGGCTTTGGTACAAAGAATTAGATAGATTTGTTGAAGAGTAACCATGACACTGTTTATACAAGTAAAGTAAGTACAGTCTAATTTTGAGTCTCTTAAATTGCTTTTTCTTTTTAAGGAGTGCTTAATAGCTGTCGATGCCCAGGTTAGTAGAGCCCTTCAAAGAGCAGGGCCCTTGTCATCTTACAGTAGAAATGAGTAGTAAAGGTTGACAGAATTACTTATCTAAACCACTTTAGGGCAGTAGTTCACACAGTCATTTCCTAGAAACATAGCATCAGAGCTAAAAGTCATCTCTTTGAAGGGAGGCGTTATTCATTCCTTTGTGCTTCAGAGTTTATGGTCCCAGCAAGGTTTGAGATCTTCACCTGATAGCATTTCATACTATCTCCTTCCTGAACTTTTTCTCTTTTTATTGCCTTTACCAGCCAGGAACCAAAAGGATTTTTGTTCTGAGAAAAAATTCTTTCATTCACATTTATCTTCAGTTGCTAATTCTTGTCATTCTACCTCATCTCTCAACATATGTTGCATTCTTTCTGCTCAATGCCCCAACTCTATTTCCAGCCCTCACTACCTCTTGCCTGGACTGTTACAGTAGTTTCTTTCTTGGTCTGCTTACATCCAGTCCATTTTCCACAAGAGCTACCAAAGTCATCTTTCTGAAATGCAGGTCTCCTTCATATCCTCATACTATCCCACCTTTCTAGCCTTATTGTACACTACTGCTCTTCACCCATCTCACTGTTCAACCCAGTTAACTTTCTTCCTAGTCCTCACACAGCTGTCTCCTGTTTTTGTGCTTTTGCTGTTATTATCTTGTGTGCATGGAATTCATACCTCCTCCTTAGATCCCTGTTACTTCAGGATTCAGCTCAAGCTCCTACTCAACTGCTAGAGCCTTCTTTCCCAAGGTTGCCTTAGGTCCATTTTGTGTAAAATAGCATACGTGCTTGTTGTCTCCACTATTGGACAGTAAGATTATCAAGGGGAGGAATTGTTTTGCCTTTGGCTTTTTTATATTCCCAGTATCTGGCACTGTTAAGTGACTAGTAGTCACTTAATAAATGCTTATTCATTATATCTGGTTTGATTAGAGACAGCTGGGTGGCACGGTAGATAGAGCCCTAGACTTGGAGTTAGAAAGACTTGAATCCAAGCAATACTGTGCAGTGATCAGCTGTGAATGACTTAGCTATTCTCAGAAGTACAATGATCCAAGACAATTCCAAAGGACCCATGATGAAAAATGCTTTACATCTCCAGAGAAAAAACTGATGGAGTCTGAATGCAAATTGAAGCATAACTGTTTTTCACTTTATTTTTTTCACATTTTTTTTCTTCTTTGAGTCTGTTTTCTTTCATAAGGTAACTAATATGGCATTGGATTTTTCATGATTGAACATGTATAACCTGTATCAAGTTGCTTACTGTCTCGGAGAGGGGGAGATGAGGGAGGGAGGAAGAAAATTTGGAACTTAAAATTAAAAAAAAATACATGTTAAAAATTATCTTTGGGGTGGCTAGGTGGTGCAGTGAATAGAGCACCAGCCCTGGAGTCAGAAGGACCTGAATTCAAATCCGGCCTCAGAAACATGACACAAAAAAACTATCCATGTGACATTGGGCAAGTTACTTAACCCCAATTGCTCTCCAAAAAAAAAGGCAAGAAAAGATAGAGAGTTTAGGGGCGGCCAGGTGGCTCAGCAAGTAAGAGCACCGGCTCCAGTGTTGGGATGACCTGGAGATTGAATCCCGGGCTCAGATACTCAGCACCACACCCAGAAATAACTGGCCATGTAACCTTGAGCAAGTTACTTAACCCCAATTGCTTTAAAAAAAAAAAAATAAAATAAAATTATCTTTACATGTAATTGAAGGAAAAGAGATTTTTAAAAAAGAAAGACGAGTTCAAATCCAGCCTAAGTCACTTAATAGCTGTGTGACTTTGGAAAATACAGTTAACCTTTGCCTACCTCAGTTTCTTCATTTATAAAATTGGAATCGCAATAGCACCTACCTCCCAGGGTTGTAAGGATCCAGTGAGATACTAATTGTAAAGTACTTTGCTTACTTGCTTAAGGCATTATATAAATACTAGCTATTATTATTATTGAGACTATGTTAGCCTTTTACAAATTCTGTACCAAAAGAACAGTAACTGAATCCTAAAATATTAGAGGCAGAAGGAACCTTAGAGAGGATCTAGTCTAACTTTCCTTATTTCACAAAGAGGAAATAATAGCTTAGCATTCATATAAACCTGGTAAAATTTGCAGAGCAGTTTACCTATCTTACCTTATTTGATCCTTAAAACAACTGAGGTGGAGAGATGTTAAGTGACTTGCCTAGGGTCACATAGCTAGAAAATATCTGAGACAGATTTTGAACTCGGGTCTTTCTGACTAGCACAGCTGATTGTGCAACCTAGCTGCCTTGGGAATCAGAAATGGAAGGAAAATTATAAAGGTTCCACAGCTTAGTCTAGTTAGTGACAGCAGTTTTAAAAATCCCCTTCTTCTGTCTTGTAGTCTCATCTTTGTTGCATATATTAACTGCTAAGTGAATCTGTTGGAGATTTTCCCTTTTGTAGAATTTGTTGTAGATCGACAGAGCTGTTAATTAAGATGTGGAAATAACCTAGTGGCAAAGTAGAACTGGATATATAAATAGGAATTTCCGGATTATTCTAGGTCCTCGTAAAGCAAGACAGCTGATGCCACTCTTTTGAGTGGGACATCTAGAGGCGTTGCTGAAATCAAATGAGATATTTGTAAAGCACTTAGCCCAGTACCTAGAGCATAGTAGACACTTAATAAATGCTTGTTTCTTTCCTTCCCCCTCAGAGAATATATATATAGAATGAGAGGGAGGGGCCTCAGTTGGTTTTCTTTTCTTTATTGGGCTGGGAATGTCCTCAATTTTTCTCATCTCTGTATAGAATGGGCAGAGCAGCTCACTAAAATGGGCAGAGGAAAGCACTTCATTGGAGATTTCTTGCCCCCTGATGAGCTGGAGAAGTTCATGGAGACCTTCAAGGCGTTAAAGGTGAGGGAGAAAGAGAATTGAATCAACTTCTGGTATTGAGAAGGTAATTCTGCCCAGTGGTGTTTTAAAGCCCTTAAAAGGTTTGCAAAATGTTTTTTGCACATGATCTCATTTGAGTTTTGTGCCGTGCTGGAGAGGTGAGCCGCGCTAGTCAGAGCTGCCTCAGGGCCTCGTTTTCCTCAGCACCCCTAGCGCTCTAAGCCAGCTTGGGCCAGTTCTCCAGTTCTTTCTTCCAGATTAGTGGGAGAACATAACAGTAGGGCACACGTTTCTCTTATCCCAGTCATGAGGGGATTAACGCAGAGTAAGACAGACAGATTCATACTATAGGCCATTGAAGGGAGGGGTCACAGGTACTGCAGGGGGGGTGCTCCTACTCCTGCTCTTCAAGAGCCTCCTTTGGAAAGATGATGATAGAGGCTAATGAGATGAGTCATAAAAGTCCGTCATTAGGAGATTAAACCCCAGGCTAAATGTGAACACTTACTCCCTCTCAGCTTCCTCAGGCTCCTGACTCTAGTGCATGATGGGCACAATTTCTATAGCCTTTGTTTATTACTGCCTGGTAATTGACTTTTGAAACCCTAGGGACTTTTCTCTTTTGTCAGCTCGAACTAACTGGAGCTGTTGACAGGTGTCAGGCAGTCAGCATATATCAGTCAAGTTCAATGGAGAGTGAACCCTACTTGAAACCATTAATACATGCAGTTTGAACAAAAAGCAGAATATTATGGCTCTTGGTCCTCTTGTTAAGTGTCCAGAGAAGGACTTGAGTCTCTTAACATCTGGAGAAAAGTTAGTGGCTTAGTTCCCCTTTGTTATAGGGAGATACCTGTAACTGAAAATATCATTCCTAGCAAAAAGCAAATAATACTTAAGCTGCAGTTATGGGATCACTTCCAAGGCTACTGGAAAGTGAAATTTAAAAAGGGAGCCACACAAAGCTCTCCTCAGTAGTTTAAAATAACTTGTAAATGGACTCATAGGCTCAGACTGTCAGAACAAGAAAGGACCTTATGGATAATCTAATCCAGTCTCTTTGTTTACAAATGAGGAAATCCTAACTCTTAACAGAAGAAGAGAAGTACCTTGCTGAACGTCAGAAAGCCATCCAGGGGCAAAACTCAGCAGTCCAGCCTTTTTTCTGTCTTCCAGGCTGGGCAGAGCTCTCTCTTTCACTTTAGCCATTAAGATCTGTCACCCCTGCAGGAAGGCCGTGAGCCAGACTACTCAGAGTACAAAGAATTCAAGCTGACTGTAGAGAACATTGGCTACCAGATGTTGGTGAAGATGGGCTGGAAGGAAGGCGAGGGCCTTGGCTCAGAAGGGCAGGGGATCAAAAATCCTGTTAACAAGTAAGTAAATGACTTGGACATGCTCCGTAAGTGGTGATATTGTCACTTGGTACTTCAGAACTGCTGCTTTTCCCACTGTAGCCATTCCCTACTCAGTACTAGCTCAACACACATTTGTCAGCAGTCACTATAGGGGAGGCACTGAGCTCTGTGTTGCCTGGAATGCTAACGCTAACTTCTGCTTTTGAAGCAGTTAAAATGTAGGAGGCAGGGATATCCAGGGATACATCATTGATACACAGGCAGAGATACGTAGGCTATACCCAGGATAAACACAGTGATAGAGAGGTGGAATGCCTACAGATGATGGGTGCACGAGAAGAAGAGAGAAGTGTTGAATAGTCAGGCTCAGAGGTGCTTCATACATGTCTGCATTGAAACTGCATCACTTCCACCTGGGAGACTTTGGGAAGACTTTTGGGGGAGACAACAGTGTGGGAGCTGGGCCTTAAAGGCATTGAAATGAACATAGCCATTTTCCTGTAATGGAACAGGAAGAAATAGCAACACAGAGAATTTAACATGTAAATGTGAGTATATATATATATATATTTGTGTGTATGTGTACAAAAATTTTTTTAACGGAATCATACTTATTCCTTTCTTTGGCTTTTTTAGAGTACCTTTAAGATGTTTGCCCTGATCTCTGAAATTTATTGCCCATATGATTTCAGCTGGAAGAGATCTTAGAGATCACTTAGTCTAACCTCTTTATGTTATAAATAAGAACTGAGAGGGTCACTTGCTTGCAGTCTTATAGTTGGTGTATAACAAAACAGGGACCAGATCTCCTGGCTTGTAGTCCACACCGTATTCCAATATACCATATCACCTCTGTACCTCTAGCATGCTGCTATAACTCCCTTGGAGGGAGGGGAGCTGAACTGGAACCTCCTCCCTTTGCCATCCACCTCCCTCCATCTAGTACATAGCCTCTCTTCCGGGTAGGAAGGATCCTTGGAAAAGAAGAGGCAGCTATACTCCAGAGACCTGAAAGGAGGACTTGGGAAGTTTGAGGGGGTCTTCGTTTGCTTCTCCTTGGAGCTGGGGCAGTCTTATCTAGACCTGGGAGAGGCCACAGGATCCTGCTGCTGCTCATGCTGATACACAGAGCTGAAGCTGGTATCTGTGGGACAATCTAGGACCACCTAGGGGCACAGATAGGTTTGGGCCCATGTATTGCCAAGTTACAGAAAGCCCCAAAGGGTAGAGCTGGAGTACTGACCACTTTAAGCCCTTCAACCACTAGGCCTTGACCCAGACTTAGGGAATTGTTTTTAGAGCAGGACTCCTGGCCTTTCTCTGGGGCCCGGCCTTTGGATCTCAATGCCTCAGAAGCCCCTCTGCCATCACTCAAGCTCTGGTGAGCAGAGGCCCTTGCTCTGTGCCAGGCATTGTGCAAAGGACTGGGGGTACAAAGAGAGGCAGACCCAGCCTCTGCCCTCCAGGAGCTCACAGTCTAATGAGGGAGACAACATGCAAACATCTATCTATATATGTACCAATATTTATGAAAGATTAGTGAATCAATGTGTATAACCCTGGAGAGCATTATAACAGCTTCCTAAACTGCTGATAGTCTTTCCCTCCTTGGTTTTCCCTATCAGATACTTCTTTGTGTATCTCTTGTATCTTCCCAGTAGAAGATAATGTCCTTAAAGTTAGATACTGTTTCATTTCCTACCTGGAATAGTGCCTTGCAAAGGGGATTTGGGGCTGGGAGGATGGAAGAGAGCTCTGCTTCTGTGATTTCCTAGCTGTGGGGAACTCCTTCCTGTGATGCAGGTTACCTGTCTGTAACTGCCTGCATTCTTAGCTGCCTGCATTCCTGGGAGCATTACATGGCTGATATGTGTCAGGAACAGGATTTGCCATAGAATACGTACTTAATAAATGTTGGTTGAATTGAATTAAGTGCAGTAAGGAAATTGTTTACCTCATCCCACTCATATCCAAGATTTGCTCTGAGCTAAGCTATGTTCTTCTGGAATAATATTTCCCAACTATTCAGTGATCTTGACAAAACAGGACAGCCAGTATGTGTATGCAGCCATACAGGACAGCCATTGTTGCCTGTTCTTCATCCCCAACCATATCACGTACATGTGTGCACACACCTTTATGCAGTAAGTGTATACCTTAAGCATCTCTAAAGTAGTTTGTTTTTTTATTTTGAATAAGCTAAAGAGATTTGATAGTTAAAGAAATCCTATGATAAATGCTTTTTTTGTAAAAAGAATTATCACCCCTAATTTTTTTTAGCTATAGTATAGTAGAATCAGCTCTGTTGTAATGGAAAAATCACAGAATTTGGAATCAGATTTGGGTTCAGGTCCTGGCTTTTCTGCTTATTGGCTCTCTGACTTTGGATAAATTTTGCCCTCTATTCTCTGGTTCTCAGTTCCTCCTTTGTAAAATGAGCAAATTTAATTAGTTGATCTCTTAAGGTCTTTTTCAGTTGTAACATTTTCATATCTGGATCATGGTTTTTCATATTTCTAGTTTGCTCAAAGCAAGTAAACGTACATGTGTATGGATGTGTGTGTTTTTGTATGTGTATATGGATGTATGTATATATATGCCCACACTTCCCATCTCCTATGGTCTTCTCTCCTTTTCAACAGCCACAACTCTTTGGTTAGGTCTTAATAAAGGGCAAAGAAAGCCAAAGGGATCCCATAAAGATATCTTCATGACAACAGAGAAAGGAGCATTCTCTTATCCCGTATGGATTTCTTTCTAGGGGTACAACGGCGGTGGATGGGGCTGGATTTGGCATTGACCGGCCTGCTGAACTCTCTAAAGAAGATGATGAGTATGAGGCATTCCGTAAGAGGATGATGCTGGCCTATAGATTCCGACCCAACCCGCTGGTAAAACAGATCCTTCTTTCTAGCCACTCTTCCATACCTACTGAATGCATCAGAGTTGTATATGCTTTACCTCTCAACACTGGTGAAGCAGGTTTTAGAAGTAACATTCCCATTTTTCAGATGTGCAAATTAAGTCTAAGAGATTGTGTGACAAAGGCACACAATTGTAAGCATCAGCGAGGAGGCTAGCCTGATTTTTCTGACTCTGGGGTTCCTTGTCTAGTAGGCTGCCGCTAAATTTGGCGGTTAGGGAATGATCATATATTTACCATACCTACTCTGTGTAGTGTGGTTGTGAGATTTATGTGAGATATAATGTATGCAAAAATGCTTTGAAAAATACAAAGAACTATGCAAAAAAGGGATTGTTTTTCAGCAAGCCAAATCATAGTCATCTGTGAAGTGTGCACATACCTTCCTGCTGGGAGGTTTCCTTTTTTCCTTCTCTCCTTTTGAGTTTTCATCTAGCAACTGTGGTCCGATTACTCAGAATAGAACATGATGGAGAGCTTACTTTGAGGTTATTTTTAACAGCAGAAATTTGATTCAGCTGACACCCAGATAAACCAAGTATTAACACATTCTCCCCATACATAAGGAACTGAAGTTGGTCTAGAAGAGAACCCATCAAGCTTTGTTCTAAATGTGAATTTCCCATGGGCTGAAGCACACACCTCTCTGTTTGACTCTTGCTCAAGGTGGCACTTTGCATGGTGGGGAGAAAACAGGGCTTTGCCTTCCTCTTCTCCTCAATTCTTTTCATTTTATAGTTGAGGTGTTTACTGGCTAATTCTGGATATAACTGATGTGATTATATCTGTAAATATTAATGCTCTTTCTCTTTTTCCCCTACAGAATAATCCCAGAAGACCTTACTACTGAGTATTTTCCCAAAAAAGTATTTTCAGTACAAATGTAATTTTACTGTGAAATGTTACAGAACTGCATTATTCCCACCCCCATACCCTGTCTTTTTTTCTTCTTTGTTGCAAATATTGTAAAATGTATTAAAAGTCACAGTACTCTCCTTCACCCAGAACAGTGTTGTAGCACCAACAGGTGGGCACACAAACTAACACACGATTCCGAGGAATTAGGAGGAAAGGTTAAGATGGAAACTTTCCCTTAATATCCTTTCCAAGGGGAAACACCAAAGAATTCATTAAGAATCCTCTGATGTTCTGTTGAGGGGTACCTCCTTACCAGTGATGAAGGATAGTTTGATTAGAAACACAGAATGTCTGAGCTGGGTTGGAATTTAGAATATATAACATGGAAAGCTGCAGGGACCTAAGAGATCTAATTTATCCCTCTCACTTTACAGATTAAAGAAATAAACAAAAACCCCTGAGATTTAGAGAATGAGCCTGATGCCACACAGCAATTTAGTGGCAGAGCCAGGCCCCAGATCCTCTATTGTTGTAACGAAACTGCAGTAGTAGCATGTTTACCTTGAGCTGGTTGTCCTCACACTAGGAGGCAAAAGACAAATACTTTCCCAACCAAAATCCAGTTTTCCTTTCCCTTACCTAGGTACTAGTCAGCACCTTGGACCTTGTCTGCTCCTAATTCTCGAGGGTATTTCTAGAATAGGCCAGCACCTTCCTTTGTGAACAGAGAGGAGGAGCCCCTGGGGGAAGGGAGTGCATGCACCTTATTTTCTACCTCCTGTGAATATAGGGTTACCTGCATGTTCCTTCATGACTCTTTGTGAGGGACTCCCTTTCAGTCACCAACTTGACTATCTAAAGGAGAGCTCAGGTTCCTGAACAGGAAAATGTTCTATGCCTTATACTTACACAAGGGGCCTAAATAGCTTCCTTTCTATATACTATATAGTGTATATCTTCTTCCCTGCCCGCATACCCCAGATGTTCTTCTGTAACTCAGAGTCCTTGAATATGCTTGGCCTCCAGTTATAGCCTCTTGAAATCCTATTTTATGCTTGGTGAGGTTTCCAAATTGTTATGGTGCTTGTCTTGGGGAATATGTGGTTTCTTTAGGGTTCATCACAGAACCTCACCCTTTGATGAAATCAGCATGTTATATATCTTAAGCTAAAAGCTTTTCCCAGTATTTTCCCTGAGAGCTCAAGGTGCCAATTACTTACTCCTAATCCACTTGGGATCATTTGATTTACTTTATAGCTTCTCCTTTTTTTTGTAAAAGGAAGAAGTCAGACTACATAGGCTTCAAAGTCTTTTTCAGCCCCACCAGTGTACTTTCTCAGATGCCTTACAGCTCTTACCTTCTGTGCTCCAAACTTTTCCAAGTGAGCATAATTTCTACTTTTGGGACCTAATCCCAAGATTCACTGAGCCTTAGATCACTCTTTAAAGACAGTGAAATATGCCAGGTCCCTTAACAGGGCCCTGGGTCTCTTCCTCCTACTTTGGAACTAAGAGGAATCTTGGCATGTCCAGCCCACTTTTGCATTTCCTAGCCCGCTAGCATTTGTCTAGTTTTTGGCTGCTTTTAACTCTCTGCCATCTTAGAATAAATCAGCAAGCATTTATTAAGCATATGCCAAGCATGGTGCCAGGCACTGGGGAGATAAAGACAAAAATAAAACTTCTCTACCCTCAAGGACCTTACAGTTTGTCAGGAGAAAACTACATGTTTACATGGTGGGGGATGGACCAGAAGGGGAGGCAGTAAGGAAGGCTTCATGTGGAAGGTAGCACTTGGGCTGAGTTTGGAAGGAAACTTGGGATCCTAAGAATTTGTAAATAGGTTGCAGCTAGGTTGTGAAGCGCTTTTGAGATGTAATAAAAGGTCATCTTCATTTTCTAAAAGGTAACCAGATATTCTTAAGTCAGAGACAGCATGGTGTAGTAGCAGAAGCATGAGACTGGACTTTGGGGATCAATTTCTCCAGTCGCTTATGTTACAGATGAAACTGAGGCCAAAAGAGTCCACCTAAGTTCCAGGGTGAGGCTTTGAGCCTGGTCTTATTGACTGCCATTGTGGAATTTTGACCCAGTCTGGTCACCTTTCCTAGTGTGTTTTCTTTATCTGTAAAATGCCACTATGACCTGTCATTGTTATAATGAGTGCCATGTGTTTATGACAGGAATCCTGAAACCTGCTTGTGGTGTCTTAGAATTTCATAGCATCTTAAAGTTGAGGAGACCTCAGAGCCCATTGAACCCAACCTGTACCTAGTTAGCAAGGATCCCCTTTACAGTGTTCCCACAGCAGCTTATTCTAGTTTTTGATATTTCTTAAGTGTCAGAAAATTTTACCTTCTATCAAGCCAGATTCTGCCTGTGCACTGTCTGCCTGCTGTGACTGGTTTTGTCCTCTGGATTTAAACAGAACTTTCTCTCTTCCAAATCACACGTTTTCAGATTGAATACCAAGAACCTGTTCTTTCTCTGCCAAGCTAAATGTCCATACATGCTTCACCTGAACCTCATAATGGCCTGGTTTCTTGTCCTGCCCCATCCTGTTCACTCTCCTGTGTACTCCAGTTTGTGTGTCCTACCTAAAACGTGCCCAGAACTGATCTGGGATATTACAGATGTGGGCTGCCCAATTAAAACCTATTTATTCAATACCTGTTATATACCAGGCACTCTACTAGGTGCTGGGAATACAAAGAAAAAAGTGAACCATTCCCTTGCCCTCCAGAGTTTTCATTGTATAGGAGGAGAGCTAAGGAAAGTGACTACCACTACCCTCATTCTGGGAACAAGACTTCTCCTAATGCATCCTGAATTTCCAAACCCCTTCCCTCTCACCCCAGTTTAAATCCTGAGTAAGCTCTATAGTTATCTATTTCCCCATATATCCCCTTGTTATGGATAGATGCTTGTTGTGCTTATGAACTATGTCTTCTTTTTTTGTCTCCCCTAGTGTCCAGCACAGGGGCCCCTGTACACAGTAGGAATCAATATTTGTTGAGTTGAATTTTGGTGTCACCCATTTTTGGAAAGAAAACTGTTGATTTTAACCGAAATCCTAAATGTTGTAACATAAAGCAATGATTATATGATGTGAGACTCATATTGGAGGGGGAGGGGATGAGAGAAGGAAAAGAAGCAAAGCAGCAGAGGGGTTTTAGGATACCCTTCAAATCACACCCCACAGAAGGTGACGAGGTGATGACTTCTGTCTACAAAAAGATGGATGTCTAGTGACGTGTCTTGGTCTCTTTCCTAATTCTGTCTTTGAAGTGAAAGCATTCTGGGCTAAGCCCCCAGGGCTTCTGCAATTTCCACTAATTGGTATGGTAAAGCACTGGCCTAGGCAAAGAGTGCCTAAGTCCCAAGTGCCGGTTCTATCACTACCTGGAGAAGGCCTCAGTTTTCTCATCTGTGAAATGGGGATAACCCCCAGCCTGCCTCCTTCACGGGGTATTGTGAAGATCAATGAGGTGCTGGGTATGCAAGTGCTTTATAAACTTTTAAGCTCCATATTCATGTGAAATTCTTACCAATGAAGTTCTTAGCAATAATCACAGTACTGATGTTCTTGATTAAGATAGCCAGGGCTCTTGTATCCTTCGAGCTCTTAGAATAATAGTTCTGCTTTTTCTTTCCTCTCTTACAAGAGGCTTCCATCTCTGCTTAGAATGTACCAAACTGGCACCGCCATGGAGGCCACTTTACTTTTCACGACCCTCACTTTTGTCAACGGCAGCATCTGCTGAGTGTGTGCTGCCTGAAAAGTAAGGCTGTTTTCAGGGAGCTTACAATCTAGCAGGAGAGTTAAGGCATGCATGCACTACTTAAATGTAAGTACATGAGAGATGTGGACACATGAGATACAAGCCCCAAGCTAAGGGGCTTGTTAAAAAATGTTACTTTTTTAAAAAACATTTTCAAATTTTTCTCTTCCCCTCTCCCACCCTGACAGCCATTTTTTATAATGAGGGAAAAAAAGAATTGGACAGGCAATTTAGCAAAAAAATTTTTTTTTATTTTAGCAAGCAGTTTAGCAAAAAAAGAAAAAAGTTGGACAAGCAATTTAGCAAAATCTACAAACACGTCAACTGAGTCTGGCAGTGTACGTAATGTTCCATATCTAGAGTCACCTGACCTCTTTAGAAAAGGAAGGGAGGAGATGCCTTTTCTCATTGTTTATTCAGGGACAAGCTTGGTACTATATAAGGTTTATTTTCAATTTTTGTTTTGTTCTTTTTACTTACATTGTAATTATGTTACTTTCCTGATCCTGCTTGCTTCGTTCTGCATCAGTTTGTGTAAGTATTTCCGTGCTACCCAGAATTCCTCCTAGTTAGCATTTCTTACAGCACAGTAATATTCCCATTTATGTCAGACAGGCAGCATGGTATGGTGGATCTTGGTTCAAGTCTTGCCTCTGGCACATGCCAGCTGTATGACGCCTGAACCATTCAAGCTTTCAGTGCTCTAGGTCAGTGCTTCTGAAATTGGATCTCAACCAAAATTTGGCAACAGTTAAAGGTTTTTTAACTCCAGCAACCAAAAATTAATTTTAAAAAACAATGAATCTGAGGTGTTTCTGGCATCCCTTGCCAGTGGCATAACTTTATTGCAGCCTTCATTCTGAATACAGAGCATGGACACTTGGTACTGCACATGCCCTCAGACCATGTGGAGCCCAAAGCATCAAAACAAAAAAACCGAGAAAAGGCTAGTGGAAAAAGCCTAAGAAGCCTTGCTCTAGGCAACTCCTTAAAGTGATGAATTATAGATGAGGTGTCCGTCTGTATTCTTAGAGGGACTTGCCACATATGAAAGTTTCTTATAGCAATGAATGACAGGTTCAGTCCTTTTTGTGGGGATGAAAATTGTCTAACTACAATAAAAGAGACTGAGGCAGAGCTCTGAGCCAGTGGCTCTTTATTTATTTTTTTTTTTATAAGCAATTGGGGTTAAATAACTTGCTCAAGGTTACACGGCCAGTTATTATTTCTGGGTGTGGTGCTGAGTATCTGAGCCCGGATTTGATCCAGGTCATCCCAGACACCGGAGCTGATGCTCTTACTCGCTGAGCCACCTGGCCGCCCCTAAGCAATTGGGGTTAAGTAACTTGCTCAAGGTTACACAGCCAGGTGTTTCTGGGTGGGTGCTAAGTGTCTGAGCCTGGGATTCGATCTCCAGGTGTTCTCAACACTGGAGCCGGTGCTCTTACTCGCTGTGCTACCTGGCCGCCCCCCAGTGGCTCTTTATTAAAGGGTGCATGGTACCCCCTAATGAAGTGGACCTCAGCTCTTCCTCAGGATCTGAGATGTCCTCTCCTTCCAGGGCCCTTATTTTTATAGGCCCCGATATCTAGACATTAAAGGGTGGCTATATCAAATACAGAATAATTCTATTGGTTGACATGATGCATAGGATAAAATAAGCAAAACAATATATCAGCAGGGATTGGATAAAGCAGGAAATATATGACTAGGTGGTCACAAGATGGGTGGGGTACCCCTAAGGTTGGATGAGATGATACAGACTACGTGTATTCTCCAAAGAACATTTAGAGGGGACCTGGGTGGGGGTGAGGCACTTTTTGTGCCATGCTCCCACTCAAGCTTAGTACAGTCATAAAATTCAAGAGAAACATGATGGAGATATCCATGTTGGCATTTTTGTGATCTTGTTAAGTGAGCCAGTCACATACAAGCAAGGGTCCATATCCTCAAGGAGCTTCCATTCTAAAGGAAGGCCCAGAGAGAACCTGAACCATAGAATAGTTCAGGTAAGGTGATGGTAAATAAGTAACCATTATATCAAAGCTTGAAGTCCATTATAGGGTCTTCTTATTAGAAGCATACAGAATATGGATTCAGAATAAGTAGATGGCTGACTATGTATTACCAGATGAGTATAATAAAATAATTTCTAATAATAATTACCCCTTATGAAATCATAATGAACTGACAGTTTGAGTAGGGGTCCTCAAGGATGAATCAGTGAGCATTAAGTGCTTTCTGTGTGCCAGGCATTATGCTAAGCTCCAGGAGCATACAAAGAAAGGCCATGATGGTCCCTGCCTTCAAGCCCCATTCTGATGGGGAGGCAACAAGTATATAGGTGAGTATCAAGGTGAGCTCCTTGACACATGTGCCCAGTAGTGAGACCTCTAGGACAAAGGGTATGGACATTTAGCCATTTAGTTTGTTAGTCTAATTTGAAATTGCTTTCCAGAATGGTTGGATCAATTAATAGCTGTACCAGCAGTGTATATGAGATAGACCTTGATGAAGCACTTTTTGCCGGGCACCGTAATGATTTGTGAGGTTTCAAATAAAGGCAAAAACTCTGCCCTTAAGGAAGTCATCTTAATGAGGGAAACAATGTGTAAATAAAACAGCCCCTCTAATGTTGCCTATTCCCTTCGTTTGTGATATTTGCCTGTATATTGGGTGTGAGGGAGAATCAGAGTTGTTTTGATTTGCATTTGTTTCATGTAATAGGAATTATCTTTTTATCTTTGTGATTGTCCTTATCAGAAGGGATAATTTTTAACTCAGGGTGGAGGATTCATGGAGTAGTTAGAACTTGAGCTGGACCTTGAAAGGAAAGAAGGATCTCAACAGATACAAATATGAGAAGTTCATGTTCTAGGCATGGTGGTGATGAGGGGAGATGTGCATAAATGCGCGTGTGGAAAAGGGCAGAATGAAATCATGGGGGTGGAAGATAGTACAGTTTGGCTGGCATGTAGTTGAACATGAGGTAAACCTGGAAAGACAGGTTCAAGTCTGATGGGGAGGAACTGAAATGTTAGCTTAAGGAATTTGTTATGTTTTATTCTAAGAAGATAGCTATTAAATATTCTTGAGAAAAATTGATCTGCACATGAAGATCATAGATTTAGTACTGGAAAGGACCTTGGAGTCTGAATCTAGCCCCTTTATCTTAAAGATGAGGAAACAGATTACCAAAGTAGTCAAGTGACTTACCTATGGGCACACAGTGGATGACTGGCAGAGGCAGAGTCCTCGACTCCAAATCCAGCACCTTCCACAATAGTGAAATGAAGACTACATTGGCAAAGGATGACTGGATAAGGGAGAGACTAGAGAGCTGGACAGAAATGAGCCAGTCACATACAAGCAAGAGTCCATGTCCTCAAGAAACTTCTAATGGGAGGCCCAGAGAGAACCATTAGAATAGTTCAAGTAAGGTGATGGGTGTCTAAACCAGGTTGGCAACTATGATTATTGAGGAAGGCATCTATAAATTTCAGAGAGGTCTGTGATCTTCAGTGGTTAAAAAAAAAAAACCCAATCACATCTATATTTTACACAGCCTCTGACAAATTTAGCATTCAGTTCTGAATGTAGGCAACAAACGATCAGCCAAGGCTTTGTCCTTGATCCAAGCCTCGGATGAAATAGATAAGAAAGCCCTTGGGGCTTTCCCTAGAACTGTATTACCCATCTTTTCAGGTGGAACAAGGTCTAGGGAAGGACACCTCCTGCCCAGAGAACTGTGGCCCCTGAAGGGGCTCGTCTTTATAGATGTAGTTTAGGGTAGCTCACCTTTGTCTCATTCATTCCTGAGTTGCCCAGGATCTATGCTTTTCTCACTGCACTGAAATATTTCTTATCTGTGGACATCAGGAACTTGGAATCTGCCCTCCCTTAGTCAGAGGACCACTGGGTGGGGAGTAAACACTAGAAGGGGCCTTTTTGGCACCCTGGTCAAAGCTTAGGTTGCCTCACCCTAATGATGGCTGTTGATATGAGCTAGGACTAGAACCCCAGCCTCCTGAATGCCAATTTAGTGCTTTTTTCAGCAGGCCATACTTCATTTTTGTTCAAGGAGCAAAAACTGGAAACAGTCCTTGTAAAGCCTGGTTTCTGTAAACCACAAATATGAGTAAGAGAAGGAACTTTGAGGCTGTTAATTAGGAAAGAAGGTACAATATGGCCATCCAGGGAAAAGTGAATTTGAAGGCCCTCCAGCTCAGCTGACCTCTGGGTGAAAGACCTTTGTTTTCTTCTGCTTATGATCAGCTACAGCTTTTTTGTCCTTCAGAAGAATCCACCTAGCAAAAATTTCACACAAAGTTTAGTGAGAACACTCCCCTAGTCATCAAACTTAAATGGAGGGTGGTAGCCATGAAACTCCCTTAACTTTTTGGAGGCCTGTGTTGGGAGATAGGGGGCAGTACAATGATGAAATGAGACCTGCTCTCAATCTCAGAATGCTTTTCTTTGTTTTATGGGTTTGCAAAGAAAAGAGTATAGGGATCATGTATTATTTCATCAGATCTCTCCATGGCAATAAGGCAAGTAGAAGAGAAGGCAGAGGTGATAAATGTAACAGTTTCATCATAAAATGTTAAGGGCTTAGAATCGATATCTTAGGGCTCCCACATATTGGGACTCTTGGACAGACACTGAACTTAGGAGATCTTCAAAGCTAGGCGCAACCATAGGGATCAGTCAGTTCAGTTACCTTTTACAGATAAAGACACTTGGTAGCAAAGATCCTTTGGCCCATTGTTCTCTCCATTAGGGAACACTGCCTTTAATTGGGTTTTTGTTTTTGTTTTTTGGGGTTGTTTTTCCCCCCAGGTGAGGTGAATGACCTACTTGATGGTTAGGAACACGCGCGGCCCAAACCTGCCCTCCAGATTATTTCAGGCAGGTCCATTAGTCATGGACTTCCTTTCCCAGGTACACCTAAACTGTGTGTTGGAGGAGGCCTGGGCTGCGACTGGGAGGAGGGTGGGTGTGGCCGCGAGAGAGTAGAGGTCACAGTCCCTTTAAAGGCCGCCGGAGATGTCGAAACCTCGGGTCGAGGGGCAGGGATCGAGAACCGACGGAGAAGAGCGCCAGTGACCTTTGCATGGGGCTGGGCCACCCGACGAGTGTCGTCGGGCCTCGGGTGGGGGAGCTTTAGGCTCCGAGGCTGACAGTCCAGGGAGGAGCCAATTCCTTACGGTACCCGGCAGACCCACCTGAGCCCGGGCAGAGCGTCAGGCAAGACCTGGGCAGGAGCCTGGGGGCAAGAGAACGAGGCAGCTGGCTAGCGGATAGGATCGGAGCTCCCGGAGAAGGAGCGTCGGATCGGACCCGACTGCCCCGACCCGCACCTGGCCAGGTGGCATCTACCTTCTGCCCTTCCGCAGCCATGGAGCTCCCCGAACTCTCCGGAAAGGTCGTCGTCTTCTCCCTTACCGCCTTCCCCGTCTGCTACGCTTTGAACCACCTCTTTGAGCTTTCCCAGTGAGTGCTGGGCACGAAAGGGAATGGGGAGGGGAGTGAAGAGGACGAGGAAGAACCCTGACTCACCTCACTTCGACGTATAATTAAGAGGGAATTTTTTGGGAGGGGGCGGGGCTCAGTGGAGGCCAGTGCCACGGATGTGGGGGATTTAATCTCGTCCGGAGTTTGGCCTTCATTAAGTGTAGGCCACAAGGCTCTGGGAGCTATTGCTTTTTCCACCCCACTTCCCCCATGTCCACCCTTCCAGCCCCCTCCTCCAGATGCTAGTGTTGGTGGGAGGCAGAAGATGAATTCGATTTCCCTCTTTCCTAAAGAGTCTAGCTAAATAAGATTAACGAATTTCTCCTTTGAGGGTGATGGGGCTGAGAAGCAGATTGAGTCCATTTCTGATGACCCATATTAGTCAGAGAAATAGACCTATGAGGACACACTTTGGGTGGCCAGCTGGTACAGTTGGTGGGACAATTAAAGTCCAGGAAGCTCCTTCTCAGTACTGACAGCCAGTCACTGACCTCCTGCATTGACTTGCCCCTGTGTTAGTCTGGGTAGGAGATACAGCCCCTGCCCTCTGGGATTCATGGTATGGTTAAAGACTGGATTTAACTGTAGTGAAGACACACTTCCAATAGTTAGAGAACAATACAGTGTAGGTTGACTAAATGTAAAGCTGCTAATCAAGGGCCAGGGTTCATGATAAAGAGAGTGTTACAGGGGAAACAAGTTTTCTCCAAGATTATGGGTATGTGACCGACTTACTGATCTTTTCAGGCCTCAGTTTCCTCATCTATAAATTAAGGGCCTTGTACTAGGTGACTCTAAAGGCCACCTTACTCCAACTT
The DNA here is from genome assembly GCF_028583685.1 of Petaurus breviceps papuanus. Lineage (NCBI taxonomy): Eukaryota > Metazoa > Chordata > Mammalia > Diprotodontia > Petauridae > Petaurus > Petaurus breviceps. Next base: position 4,965,768 of record NW_027185782.1, on the reverse strand, counting down.
TGACAGCCATCAACACATTTTCACTCTCGGACAGGGTTGCTATTTTTCTGGACTCCTGGAAGACACTACCCTCTTCCTTTCTCCTTAATATGGTACAATTTTCCATTTTACAGCAGTTATATTTTAAATGAAGTTTTCCTGGATGGATTTTTGAAAGGCACCTTAAAGATTGAAAGTAGATTCCTCCTGGCAATTTCATTCCATTGTATGATGATATTAACTAGCTATGTGATCTTGGAGAAGTTATTGTCTCTGGTCTTCAGTTTCCTCCTCTGTTCCTTCCCTTTATAGATTTGGAGGTGGAAGGGACCTCAGAAGCAATCTAGTCCAACCCTCTCATTTTACAAGGAAACTGAGACCCAGAGAAGTTGAGATTTCTCCTTATATCATTTTAAGAGTCCCTTTA
>NW_027185782.1:4894923-4965352 GCF_028583685.1 Petaurus breviceps papuanus | reverse complement strand
AATGCCCTTTTTCTCTGTATCATACAGTCCCTTAGTGATGCTGGGGGAGGGGGTGTTTGCGGTAGATGATTTCTATCATCCATCCTAGCTTTGCCATGATCCCATGACTGGTCTTCTTGTTCCTTTTATTTATTGGGTTGTTGTTCAGTCATTTCAGTCATAGTTATATATAAGGTATTTCTTGAGTAGGTGAGCCACTAGGTGGCATGGTGGATAGAGTACTGGGCCTGGAGTCAGGAAGACTCGTCTTCCTGAGTTCAAATGTGACCTCAGGTACTGACTAGCTGTGTGACTCTAGGCAAGCTACTTAACCCTGTTTGCCTCAGTTTCCTCATCTGTAAAATAAGTTGGAGACGAAATGGCAAACCACTCCTTTGGTGTCTGTGCCAAGAAAACACCAAATAGGGTCACAAAGAGTCTGAAATGACAGAACAACAACAATATTGGAATGTATGGGGTGTTGAAGGAAGACTAGCACTTCCAGTGTGAGGTGTTACTCTTTTCAGGGTTACTCATCTACCTTTGGTGTCTACCTTCTCTCATTTCTCACCTGGGCCACCAAGAAGCTGTATGCACAGCAGTCACATCCCAGTAAACTATCTTGGCAGAGGAGCTAAACCAGTTTTCACCTTTCAGTGAATTAGGGGGATGTTTACCCCAAAGCATGAGAAGACTTCCCCTGGCAGAATGGGCAGATGAGAACAATTTGTTACAAAAGCTACGAAGGCAGCTGAAGTAAGTGCTATGGAGCGCTTAGAGCTTGGTCAGGCATTGAAGATGGCAGGCATCCTGACTGCTCTCCTGGCACTGAACTTCAATGAGTCTGGAAGAGAAAGTGAGGCTGATGACTTTGTGCAGCTGTGCCTCACTTAAATCCAATTCTCAAGCAAGTTAAGACATCACCCCATGATCCCCATGAATAACAACAACTAAGTAGATGGGAAGGCACTAGCAGGAGGGAGACCTGGCAAAGGCCTCTTGCAGACTGTGGGATTTGAGTTGTCTTGAAAAAAGACCTGGAAAATAAAGAGGCTTCGGCCTGTGGGAGGATAAAGAGCATTCCAGGCAGGGGACTAGCCAGTACAAAGACATGGAGATTGGAGACTGAGTATCCTGTTCCAGAAACAAATAAGCCAAAGCAGCTAGATCACAGAAGGTGAAACTAGGATGGAAGGGTGATCTCAGAGTCTTTAAATCCTGGATTAACGTCCTACCTTTGACATGTACCATCTCTGTGACTCAAGTCATTTAACCTCTCAGCACCCCAGACAATTCTCTCCAACTATAAGCTTCACACAGTTCCCTCTGCATTGCATTGAGGGAGAGAATTTCCTTACATCAGAATTTCCTGACAAAAGACAGGAATTCCCTACATCAAAGAATCACAGGTCTAATAGGAAAAAAGAAAACATTCAGGTTCAGAAATAATAGCAAGGGAAGGTAATTAGATGTGTATATAAAAAGAAATCTAACTAGTCTCAGACTTGGGGACTAATCTAAACTATATTATCTAACTATAGTCGCTCAGGGCTATTTTAGCTCCTGACTCTGCCAAGCTCAACATACAGTAGCTTCTTCTGACCTGGGCAGCTCTATCACGCATATTTAACTGATAGAAAGAGTACTTACTGAATTTGAAGTCAGAGGACTTGGGTTCAAATTCCTCGTTTTGCTATTGATTATGTGAAGGATAATTTGGTGGTATAAAGATGCCAGACTCTCTGGTGTCCACCTGCATATTCTTTAAGGATAACAGATTTCTTTGAGGAAAGAATAGAACAGTGATTAGCAGGAGAATCTCTGAATTTCTAAACTTGACTCAGCTGAATTCCTGAGCTAGGTAAAGAGACAAAAAAATACGACGTAGGCAGTTACAGGACAAAATCAATGAATTGTAAATAGGATCAATTAAAACAAAACAGTCTCCATCTGATCATTTCACCAAACATCTCCATTTCTGCAGAGTACACACCATGTTCCCAATCATCCAGGTTCATGGCCTCAGTCATTCTTGACTTCATTCTCTTACACTCCACATAGTTATCAGTTGCCAAGTCTTGCAAATTCTACGTCTCTTTCATCCCAGTTCCTTCATTTCTTTTTAAAATTAAATGTATTTTTTCAATGAACAAAAATAAATGTTCTTTCCTTCCCATCCTACCCCACTAAAAAAAGAAAAAAGGAAAGGAAAATCCTAGGAACAAATATTCACAGTCAAGCAAAACAAATTCTCACATTGGCCATATGAGAAGAACAAAACCATGTGCTTCTTTCTGCAGCCTGAGTCTATCTATCACCTCTCTGTTGGGAGCTGGGTAGCATGCTCCCAGGCCCCTTCTTTCCACTCATAGGGTTACCACCCTAGTTCAGGCCTTCATCACTTCTCAACAAGACTATTTCAATAGCCTTTTCTTTGCTTTTCCTGCTCCAGTGAGTCCTACACATAGCTGTCAAAGTGATTTTCCTAACGTGCAGATCTGACCATGTCACTCCCTCCTCAATAAGCTCCACTGGTTCCCTCTGTTGCTTCTAAGATCAAATAGAGATTCCAGTCTTTGACATTTCAAGACCTTCACAACCTGACCCTACCTACTTTTCTAAGCTTATTTTAAATGTCTCCCTTTCTCACATTCTTCAATTCAGCAATACTTGTTTTCTTGCTCTTTCTGACACACAATATTCCCATCTCCTGACTCCAGACCTTTGCTCTGGCTGTCTCTGACTCCTATATGAATTACATCCTTGTCTCTGTCCCTTAAAATCCCTAATTCCCTTTAAGATTCAGCTCAAGCTCTAACCTTAACATGAAATCCTTTCTCACTCCCACCCCTCAGCTGTTAATGCTCCCTCCCCCTAAAGACTCTGAATCTATTGTTTATATATGTTGTCTCTCCCCATAGAATGTAAGCTCCTACAGGAAAAGGACTGTTTCCCTTTGTCTTTGGGTCTCCAATGCCTAACAAAGTGTCTGGTCCACATTAGATGCTTAATAAATACTTATTTGATTAATTGATTGAACTTGGAAGACTGGACAGCCAAATCACTCTCCTTACCACCCCCCATAATAATCCCCATCTTTCTTCAGCTTCTTTCCATTGGAAATGCCCTCCTTTCTCCCTCTTCCTCTTATCTAAACCCTACATAATTCTCAAGACCAAGCATAAGTTTCATGCACAGCAAGCCCTCTCTGACTTCTCCAGCCTTCATTGTCTGTCTATCTGTCTGTCAGGGTCTGTCTGCTGACCCTCCCCTGCTCTAGCAATTAAATATGAGCCATATCGCTTAATCTATACTTTGTGTTAGTCTCTGTTTTTATGGATGTCTTATCTCCCCAGACACTTTGTAAACTCCCAAAGGTAGGACCTGAATCATCATCTCTTGTCTTTCCTCATGCATCTAAACATGGAGCCAGACACATAGGGTAGGGATTGAAGTTTTTGTGTGGAAAAACTTGTCACCAACCTAGGAGATCAGGCCACTGGGTTAAATCACTTTGCTTTAGCCTCTGTTTCCCAACTTGTGAAAACAATGGGGTCAGATTTGATTATCTCAGAGGTCCCTGTTAGCTTTTACATGCCGTGTTCCTGGGACAGTCACACTTTTCTCCACCTGCTTTTTCTGGACTCTGAACCCTGTGGCATAGAGGCCTCCCCCTTCCCCCACCACCCACAGGAGCACAAGCCAAATTCTGCTGGTTTTGAATTTTAGGTAGGTCAGGAGAAAGGGAGGCAGTCATCAGATGGAGTGGTCTACATGCTTATGACAATTCTTGATGACCTCAGCTGAGGTCTGGCCCTAACACAAAATGTGCCCCACAATCCTCTCTTTACTGTTACTCACAGAACATAGTGTTGGTACTAGAAGGGACCTTTACTCACAGAGACTAGAAGGGTCATAGGAATTAGGATTGGAAGACACCTTAAAGATAATATAGTCCAATCCTTTTTTTTTCAGTTGAGAAACAGGCCCAGAGAAGGAAAGTAACTTGCCCAAAGTCATATAAATAGTAAGTAGCAGAACTGAGATTTAAATCTAGATGTTTGATTATAAATCAAATGATGTCACAGCTGGAATGGACTTAGAGCATAAAATGTCACAGCTGGAAGAAACTTTGTGTCCACCCCATGTATGCTTAGGAAGGAGAGGTACTTTAAGGACAAAGGAAGGATGAAGCAGAATCCTAGCTCTTTTACATTTTTCTTGACCCTTAAACCCCTCCTGCCAATCCATGAATATTAAAAGTGGAAAGGTGGGTTGGGGTCAGGTTGTGAAAGTCTGCTTTGAAATGTGCCTCCAGCAAACCCTTACCTCTCTCTGGCCTCAGTTTCTTTATCTGGAAAATGAAGGAGATGCCCTTTGGTGGATAAGGAGGGGAAGATGTGAGGAGAAAAGGGAGAAAGGCTTTGGAGAATCAAAGTATGTCTTAATTACCCTTGCAGAAAGCTATAAAGACATTTAGAGGTTGAGGTTGGTTTATATGACCTATCAGGTTCTTCGCATCTCCTACACCCATTCATTAGTCCTGTTTGTTCAGGATCCTCTGAATTATGACATTCTGTGACATTCCTGCTCTAGGTCATCTGCCTTCTCCTCTAGGTCCCAGATTATCCCAAGCCTCTGCCTCTAACCCTATTACAGATATCTTGTCTGTTAGGGAGTAACAACCATAGTTAGAAGACAGTGTCCTTACTGTATAAAACAACCCCTGGATTACCCCCCACCATGTGCTTCCTTTGCTCTTACTTATGTGTTGGTGAGTGAAGCTGGAGGTAATCACCTAACTGTACCAACTGGATCCGTTACAATTTGTGTCATCTAATCTTAGCAGGGTTCAGTTGCCAAAAGGCAATCCTTTCCCTCCTAATTGATTCTCTCTCACACTACCCATTGTAGGTGCTCCAGATCTTTTCTTCTCTCTTCAAGTCTCCCACACCATCCACTCCCCACCCCTCTCAGCAGAGGATCTCTCCTCATACTTTATTCAGAAAATAAAGGCCATTCACCTTGAGGTCTCTCTTCTCCTCCACTCTACATCTCAAAACCTGGTCATCTTTCATTCTCTCTTTCTTTACCTATTTCCACAGGAAAATTAGCTTCACAATCATTTCCTTTCTCATCATCAGTCTCTTCTTAAATACCAGCTGCTGCATCCCTGCAGCCTCCAAACCAAACTGAGTCCTTTAAAAAAAACTTCACTTGACCCTACATCCCTTCAAGCTATCATCTTATATTTCTCTTTCCTTTCATGGCCAAGTTCCTAGAAACAGATATCCTCCGTACTTCACTTCTTCTTACTTGTTTCTTAGCCCCTTGTAGTTTGGCTTCCAGCCTTATCACTTAACTAAAATGGCCCTCTCCAAAGGGCCTTTCCAAAATCTCTTAAATGCTAAGTATAATGGCTCTTCTTCGTCTTTATCCTTCCTGACATCTCTGCAGAACTGGATAATGTTGACTTTGGGTCTTCTCCTCCCAGTAGGACCAATCCTTCTGTCCCCTTTACTGGGTCTTTATCATTAGCTGTGGATGTCCCCTAAGTCACCGTCCTGAGCCCTCTTCTCTTTTCATACCATTTAATCATACCTATGAAGATGACTGTGAGATCTTTCAATCCAGGTCTAGTCCCTCCATTGAGCTCCAGCTGCCTGTTGGACACTTTTAAGTAGATGTCCCATAGGCATCTCAAACTAAATTATTCAAAAAGAACCCACTATATTTCCCCAGAATACTCCCCCTCTTCCAAAATTTCCTATTACTGTCAAAGATATCATCCTCCTTCCAGTTGCCTAGGTTCACAACCTTAGGACCACTCTCCACTCTTCACCTTCATTCTTATTCACTCCACATATCTAATCAGTTAGCAATTATTAGATCAACCCATTGCTCACATTCTTCCCCTTTTGTGCATTCACACAGCCACCACTCTGGTTCAGGCCCCCACCACAGCTCACCTAGACTATTGCTTCCTAATTGGTCTCCTTGCCTTAAGTCTCTCCCCGCCCCAATCCATCTTCCACAGGATTGCCAAAGTGATTTTCCCTAAAGCACAGGTCTGACTGGGTGACTCCCTTATTCAAACTGCAATGGCTCCTTATTTACCCCTAAAATAAAAAAAAAACAATCCTGGGGCATTTAAAGCTCTGGCCCCTTCCTACCCTTATGTAATATTCCCTAGTACCTTCCGCTCTGAAACTGTCTTGTTTCTCTCATATCCACATCTTGTATATATTATTTATATGGTGTCTTCCCAGTTAGAATGAAAGCTCCTTGAGGGCAGGGACCACATTTACCTTTCTTTGTATCTCCTGGGTTTGGCAAGGTGCCTGACACACAGTAGGCACTGAATGAATGTTCTTCTTAGACACACTCCCCTCTCTGGATTTAACCTGTGCTTTGTATTTCCTTATATGTATGTATACATATACATATGGCCCAGAGGGAGCAATGGATAGGGCTGAGTCAGGAAGACCTGAGTTCAGATCTTGACCCAGTCACTAACCAGTTGTCTGACTCAGTTTCCTCAACTGAAAAATGAGATGAAAATAACACCTACTGCCATAAAGTTATAAGGATAAAATGGATAGTATTTGTAAAATACTTTGCAAACCTTAAAGCACTATATAAATGCTGTCTATCTATGTCCCTTCCTGTTAGAAAGTAGATTCCTTGTGAGCAGGGACTGTTCTCTGTTTGTCTTACTTAGTATCCTTAGCAGCTGCCACAGTGATTGACACACTGTTGTCGTTGTTTAGTTGTTTTTTAGTCATGCCTGACTCTTTGTGAAATCATTTGGGGTTTACTTGGGATGACTGATGAAAGGGAGGGAAGTGGTGAGGGATAGGGAAGAGTCAAAAAGAATGTTGCCAAGCATTTATATAGCTCTTTAAAATTTCACGGGAGCATTTATATGGCACCTACTATGTACCATGCACTGTGCTAAGCTCTTTACAAGTATCATCTCATTTTATCTTCACAACAACCCTGGGAGGTAGGTGCTGTTATTATCTGCATTTTACAGTTGAGGAGACTGAGGCAGATACAGGTCTTGCTCAGTCACACAGTCGGTAAGTTTCTGAGGCTGGATTTGAATCCAGGTTTTCCTGACTCCAGGCCCACTGGAGCAGAAATAGGGAGACTAGGAATGATGACAGATCTGGCAGTAAAAGGTTGAGTTTAGTTTGGAACATGTTGAACTTGAGGCAGAACCCACAGATGGAGATGTCTAGCTGGAAATCAGAAAGACGTCTGGGACTAGAGTTCAGTCAGTGGAGAAGTTTGTGGGGGAGAGGACATTGGGGAATGGAGGAGGGATTTTAGAGAGAGAAGGAGGCTGAAGGTCTTGGGAAGTTGCCACATCCAGGGACATTCGTCCCCTCCACTTCTAAGGCTTTCCCTCTGAGGCTATCTCCCATTTACGCCACCTGTATCTTGTAGCTATATAGTTGTTTGCATATTGTCTCCCCCGTTAGACTGTGAGCTCTGAAGGCAGAGACTGTCTTTTATCTTTCTTGGTATTCCCAGGACTAAGCACCGAGCCTGACATGGGGTAGTAAGTACTTGTGGATGGACCAGGAGGAGAAAAGGGAATTTGAGAAGTAGTGTTAAGACAGTTACGGGAACCAAGAGTGTAATATACATCCAAGGAAGGGAGAGTATAGATGTGGGGAAGTATCCATCAGGGTCAAAAAATGTAGAAATTTACAGCTTACTATCCATGTCACTGCGGGTATGTCTATTTTACTTTTCTAGAATGAGGACTAGAAGAGCCACCAGATTTGGAAATCAGGTCACTGGTGACTACAGAGAAAAGTTTCAATAAAATGATGAGGTCTGAAGTCAGACGGAAGGGAGTGAGTGGGTAGTGAGAAAGTAGAGACCTTGGCCCTTAGGTTCAGACCGGGGGTCCTGCCTGATAGTCCCAAGTGGGTCAGACCCCATTCACAATCTGGGCACCATCCAGACTCCTCATTTACTTCCCAGACCCTTGGGTGTGGCTATCCTGAGTGCAATGATCCTGGCTCTACTGATTGTGGCCATCTCCAGTCTGACCCAGGGAGAGATCTCCCACGACCCACTTTTTGCTGGTGAGTCTTGGGGGGCAAGGGATATGGAAGGTTGTGGGAGGGTTAGTGGAGTTTACAATGGGGGAGAAGCATCTGTTACTATGACCTTTGTCCTAGTGCCCTGACATTAGCCTTGGGGACTGGTATCAAGCAGACTAGTTCCCAAATCAAGGAGTCCTAAGGTCCCTTTCAGCTCTGTTGTTCTATATTCTGGGTTCTCAAGTCCTCCCAGCTCTGACATTCTGTCTCCCAAGGGCTCTTATTGCTCTGTCATTCTAATGTTCAAGGTCCTTTCCATCCCCTACTCTGATATTCTATCTTCTAAAGAATCTTTTCTCTTACATTCTATGTCTGTATCTATAGTCTTCTCAAGTCTGACATTCTCTGACGTTCCATGTTCTGTACCTAAAGTTTTTCTGGCTCTGACCTTTTATATATTCTAAAGCCCATTCAGATCCAGTACTCTATGTACTAAGGAACCTTTTAGCTCCGACATTCTGTGCTCTCTGGAAAGTCCTTTCTCTGACACTGTTATAAGGACCTTCCCAGCTTTGATGTTATTCTGTATTCTAAGGGCCGTCCTAGCTCTGACATTCTGTGTTCTAAGGGTCTAAGGAAGTTGCCCACATCCAGGGACATACCATTCCCTCCATTTTCTGTCATCCAACATTGAAAGTCTTTGTTCTATGGATTAAGGATCAATCTAAATCTAAGATTCTATTGCATTTGGTTACATCTGTGTCCCTTGCTACCCCAGGGAAGCGGTTGGAATTATATTCTCCCCTCCATAAGATTATTAGTTCTTTGAGAGTAGGGACTTCATTGCTTACAACCTTGGTCATATTGCTGAATTAAATTACCTTGGTTGGGCCAGGCAGGGACTGGGGAGGGGAAGGGGAAGTCTGACCTGTCTGTGCTCTTCTCACAGTGTTTACCATCTTTTCCTTCACCTCCCTTGTTGACTTGTTTATTGCCCTTGAGGAGGATGGCTATGTGACAGGCCTCATGGAATTCTATACCCGGGAGGTAAGCCTTACCCTTCCCTGTTTCTGCTGGAAGGACTCATGAGCAGTCTCCAGTCTAGCTCTACGGTCTTCCTTTCTGTTCCTTTGTTATTCCAGAGAGAGCCATATCTGCGCACAGCCCATGGGATTTTAAGCTGCTACTGGGATGGCACTGTCCATTATCTGCTCTACCTCACCATGACAGGGGCCATTGCAAAGAGGTAAGGAGGCTCCCTGGAAGAGTCAGGGGGCAGGAATAGGAGAAGAGATTCCTTGTTGGGGAAGGAGGAGGCAGAGAAGGCAGGAGCTGGGCCTCAGGAAGCACCTCCTAGAGGAGATAATGAAGTTAACTCTTAGGGTGTAATACTAGGGATCTTAGGGTACTGCTCAATGTGTTCTGGGTTTTGGACTAAATTGGTGAAAGCAGGAAATTCATAAGACCTAAGGGGGTGTGGGAGTCACATAACCCAGAATTTCAGAGCTGAAAATAACTCTAGAAAATAAAATCCAGAATGTTAGAAGTAATCATAGAACACAAATCACAGGGTGTTGAGCTAGAAGGGCTCTTAGAACCTAGAACTTAGATTGTAAGAACTGGGAAGGACATGAAAAATGATCTCCAGGGGTAAGGGAACCTGTGGTCTCGAGGCCACATGTAGCCTTCTAGGTCCTTGGGTGTAGCCATTTGACTGAGTCCTGGTTTTACAGAACAAATTCTTTTATTAAGGGAATTTGTACTGTGAAGTTTGGATTGAAAGAACCACTTTATATGTATGAAAACTGATGCTCGGGAACAGTTGGTGGCACAGTGAATAGAGCACCAGCCCTGGAATCAGGAGGACCTGAGTTCAAGAAACTTAACACTTACTAGCCATGTGACCTTGGGCAAGTCACTTAACCCCAATTGCCTTGCCTTCCCTCCTCCAAAAAGACAAAAAACAAAACCCCAAAAACTGATGCTCAGAGAGGGGTAAATGTCACAGAGGCAAAGAACCCAGTCTCTTTCTTGCCTTCATCCAGCCTTTGCTTAAAGAACCCATTATTTTCAGAGATCCCTCTAAATTATTAAAACATTTTTTTCTCACATCAAGCATAAGCCTTGTCTGTTCTCAGCTTCTGCCCCTTGCTCCTAGTTTCGTTCTCCAGGGCCAAGCAGAATACGTGTAACCTTAATGCAAATACTCAAAGAGAGCTTAAGTCTTCTATTCTCAGTTTAAGCATCACTAGTTCACAAGAGGGCAGCTAGGTGGTGCAGTGGATAGAGTGTTGGGTCTGTAGTCAATAACACTCATCTTCCTGAATTCAGATCTGTCTTCAGATACTCTCACTTAATCCTGTTCATTGTAAAGTGAGTTGGAGAAGGAAATGGCAAATAACTCCACTATCTTTGCAAAGAAAATTCCAAATGGGGTCAGGAAGAGTTGGACATGATTGAAACAACTAAAAAACAAAAAGATGGTGCAGTCTGGATAGCATGCCTGGCCTGGAATCAGGAAGACTCATCTTCCTGAATTCAAATCTGCCCTTGGATACTGACTAGCTGTATGACCCTGGGCAAGTCACTTAACCCTGCTTCAATTTCCTCGTCTGTAAAATGAGCTGGAGAAGGAAATGGCCAACCACTCCTGCATCTTTGCCGAGAAAACCTCAAGAGGTGACAAAGGGTTGGACATGACTGAAAATGACAGTTTTTAAGCAACAAAAAGTTCATAAAATCATAGATTTAGAGCTGGAAAGAACACCTCTCATTTTACAGATGAGGAAAATGAAGCACAGAAATAATAACTGACTTGCCCAGGGTCACATAAGCAGTGAGTATCAGAGCTGGAATTCAAATCCAGGTGGTTCTCTGACTCCAAGGCCAGTGGCGTTTCCCCATTTTGCTCTGCTGCATCTCTGGGGAGTTATTTCCACCCATCTCTATATGGGATGATCTCAGGACGCTTCTTCATCCTAGCTGCTCTCCTCTGGACATTCTCTAGCATCCTTTCTGAAGCACGACACCAGACTTGAATACCATACTACTGATGTGCTCTGCCCTGGACATTATTAACTAGTCACTGCGTGTCATGAGGATTGGTTGAAAGATGTTCCTTCTGCTTGGAGAAAAGAGGATTTAGGAAGTGTATGATATCATACAATTCAATTCAAGAAATCGCTATAAACTATGTTCCAGGGAACCTGCGAGGCACCAGTTATACAAAGACAAAAATGAATCAGCTGTTGACCTCAAACAGCAGGAAGGGATATGACATCTCCCTATGAATATGGTCAGAATATGGGTTACAATAGTTAGAGAGACAAGCAATACAAAGTAATGTGAAATAGCTTACAGAGGCAGATCACCCTAATAATTGGGATGGGAGAGGAGGAAGGTAAAGGAAGGCCTCATGCAGGGCATGGCACCGGAACTATGCTTTGAATAAAGCAAAGGATTCTATGAGATGACCATGAGGAAGGAGTACATTGCAAACATGGTGCATGGAGATGAGAGAATTCGGAGTATGAGGAACAGCTGGTGGGCCAGTTTGACAGGAAGGAGCATCTGGGAAGAGGGGGAACATGAAATAAGACTGGAGACATAGTTGGGAGCCAGACTGTTGCTGGCAGCTATTGGGAAAACTTTTCACTTTCAACAAATATTTATTAAGTACCTATTATTAGACGACCTTGTGATAGGCAGTGAGAGAGAGAAGAAGGAAAGAAGGAAGAGAGAGAGAGGGGGAGGGAGAGAGAGAGACGGAGGGAGGGAAGAGGAAGGGAGGAAGAGATGTGAAGGAAGGAGGGGAAGGAAGAGAGGAAGAGAAAGAAAGTGAGGGAGGGAAGGAGGAAGGAAGGACAAGAAATAAAGAGAAAGGGAGAAAAGAGAGGAAGGAAGAAAGAAAGAAAAGGAAGGAGGTGGAAAAGAAGGAAGGAAAGGAAGGGAGAAAGGGCTTTAAATGCCAGATTGAGGATTTTGTATGTTACCATAGAGCTAGTAGGGTGCCACTGAAAGTTTTTGACTAGAGAAGTTACATAGTCAAGTGTGTATTTTAGGAATATCAATTTGGCAGTGATGTGGAGGACAGATTAGAGAGGGGAGAGCCTGGAAGCAGGGAGACCAATTAAGGAGCTATCTTCAAGTATTTGAAGGTTTGCCAAAAATATCTTCAGTAAGGATTGGTTGAAGGAACTGGGGATGTTGAGCCTGGAGAAGAGAAGACTCAAGGGACATATAATGGTTTGCCAGTATTTGAAAGGCTGTCATGTACAAGAAGAGGGATCAGAATATTCTGTTTGACCCCAGAGGACAGAACTAGAAGCAATAGGTGACAGTTGCTGAGAGGCAGATTTTGACTCTACACATGGAAAAATATACTATATTTCCTCCCCCCCCCCATTATATTGCTCTCAGTGGAGACTTTCAAGTGAAGCTTTGATGATCGTTTGCCAGGAACGCTTAGAGAAGATTCTAGTGCTAGTTGGAGTAGGCTAGATGTCCTCAGGACTGGCCAAGGGAGTCAGAATTCCTACTGGTCCTCTTCTGTTATTGTCCTGCCACCTTGAAATCCTTTGACTTGGTTTCCTTACTCGCTCCTCCACAACCCCCCTTTCTGGATAGGGAATCTATCTCTACAACCCATTCACCCATTTGAAGGATCAAGAAAGTTGCCAGCTCCTCTCCCTGTTTCCCTCAGGAAGAAATATAGAAGCCTCGGGCTATACTGGCTGGGATCACTGGTCATGAGCATCATGGTTTTTGTCCCAGGAAACATCCTTGGTAAGTGTCATGCCTTTGAGATGTACCACATGCTTGGTAAGTGGAATGTTTGGTGACAGAGCTTCAGAGGAAGGGGGATTGGGAAGCAGGGAGAGAAGGGAGCTTTGCAACTTGATCTAGCCATCTGGATAGGCTAGACACAAGGCCAGTAGCTTCTCCACCAGGTCGGTCCTAGACTTCTCCTGTGCCACCCTCCCTCCCCCAGAAGAAGCCATCTTTACCCTCTGGAGAAGAGGGAGACTCAAGATTGACTGATCCCACTTTCAGTTTTGGGGTATTTGGAGAGGGGGGTTCATTTTGCTAGACCTAGCCTCCTGCCAGCAGCATTTGGGAAGAGCTCTGCGCTTTCAACAAACATTTATTAAGTACATACTGTTAGACACCCTTGTGATAGGCATTGAGAGGAAGAGGGAGGAAGGAAGGAAGAGGGAGGAAAGGAGGGACGAAAGAAAGAAGAGAGGGAGGAAGTAAAGGAGGGAGGGAGGAAGGGAGAGAATGAGGGAGGGAACGGAAGAAGGAAGGGTGGGAAGGAAGGAAGGAAGAGAAATAAAGAAAGGAAGAAAGAGGAAGAAAGAAAAGGAAAGAGGGAAGGAGTAAAGGAAGAGAAAGAAAGAGGAAGGAAGGAAAGAAAAGGAAAAAAGAAAAGAAAGGAAGAGAAAGGAGAAAAAATAAAGGAAGGAGAGGAAGAAAAAAGGAGGGAGGGAGAAGGAAAAAGGGGGAGGAAGGAAATAAGGAAGGAAGGAAGGAAGAAAAAACATTTTTAAGTGCCTACTATGGCTAGGCATCGGATTAAAAGCTTGGGAATACAAATAGAAAAAACCGAACAAGCCCTTATTTCAAGAGCTTATGAACTGAATTTTTTTAGTTTCAAATTGTATGGTCCTTAGGGTGCAACAGCAAAGCAGAATGGCATCTTCTCCAGTGTCCTTTCCACTGATAAAACCATGTCTGTTTCTGACATTAAGCCACTGGACAGTGCCAAGGACTTTAGGGTGAGACCTTTCTTGTCTGGGTATGTGGGTACCTATGTTCTGGGTAGCTATTGACTGTGGTGTCTGCAGAGGAAGGTGCCTCGAAGTGTCTTCACAAGAATCCCTCACCTGGACAGTGGGCACAGGGGCCTGTTAAATTACCAACCATTTAAAACCTAAAGCAAAGGCCATCTCCTCCAGGAAGTTTACCCTGATCTTAATGGTTAGTAACATTGTGTTCTTCACCTTACATTGCACTTGGTTTACCCTCTCTTACACATGTATCACTGAATTGGATTTTTTATTCTTTCTTTTTTGTCTTATTGATATCTTTTTTAAATTCCATCACATTCATCTCCAAATATAGCCGTCTCCTTTCCCCTTCCCAGTAAAACATTTACTGTAACAAAGATTTTAAAAGGAAAAAAATAAAATAGCCCAGCAAAACCAATGAACACATCCATTGTGTTTGACAGTATATGCAACATTCCACACTCACAGACCTTCACCTCTGCAAAGAAAGGAGTCTTTATAAGGGGGTCTTATTTATTTTAAGAGCCCTGCCAGTTAACATTTAGCTATCATATCAGCCCTGTGGAGAAGATTTCTTCTATTCCACCATTACCAACACTGACTATTATCCAACTCCCACTGAAAGGCAGATAAACCCAAGAGCCCCAGAAATAGCAGTATCCCCAGACCACTAGCCTTGTTTCCAGCTAATCCCCTGTGCCACTATTCAAGCTTCCTTCCTTCCTTCCTTCCTTCCTTCCTTCCTTCCTTCCTTCCTTCCTTCCTTCCTTCCTTCCCTCCCTCCTTCCCTCTCTCCCCCCCTTCCTTCCTTCCTTCCTTCCTTCCTTCCTTCCTTCCTCCTTCCTTCCTTCCTCTTCCTCCTCTTCTTCTCCTTCTCTTTCTCCTCCTCCTTCTCTTCCTCCTCCTCCTCTTCTTTCTTCTTCTTCTTCTTCTTCTTCTTCTTCTTCTTCTTCTTCTTCTTCTTCTTCTTCTTCTTCTTCTTCTTCTTCTTTCTTCTTCTCCTTCTCCTTCTCCTCCTTCTCCTTCTCCTCCTTCTCCTCCCTCCCTTCCTTTTTCTCCTTCCTTCCTTCCTTCCTTCCTTCCTTCCTTCCTTCCTTCCTTCCTTCCTTCCTTCCTTCCTTCATTCCTTCCTTCCTTCCTTCCATCTATACTACCTGGCAATGACCTCTACAGGCAGTATACCTCCATCCTCTAGAGCGACCACAGTTCCTGAAGACCCAATAGGGATAAGGCCTAGACTTGTGATTTTATTGACACAGAGAGCTCCTGATAAGGAAACTCTCTCTGCCAATGCAGGTCAGCATCTTCCCTGAAACTTAAGAGTCTTAGAGTTGCCTAGCAAACTGAGAGGTTAAGTGATTTGTCTGGAGTCACACAGCTGGTACATATCAGAAGTGGAACCTTAAAAACCTTCATGCTCTGTGGAAGTGTGAGGTTGTTACCTTGACTGCTAGGATCCCAGCTATCCATTCATCTGCAAACATTCACTGCCATTATCAGATACAGTGCTCCTGGGCTGGGCAGAAAACAGAAATGGGTAAAACCAAGTCCTTACCTTGAAGGGCTTAGAGGAGTCTAATAGAGGAGATATAGGCACAGAGACTTGGAAGTGTGATTAGAGCTTGAGAGAGAGACAGAGGCATAAGGCTAAGGGGATGCAAAGGAGGGAGTGATTGCTGCCAGTTGGAGTGGGGTCATGGAGGATCTGTGAAGGCTCCCTCGAGGAGGTGACATTTGGCAATTGAAGTTGGTTACAGGATAGGATTTGGATATACAGAGAGGAGAATAAAGTTATTCTAGATATAGGGAGGGTTTGAAGGCATGTGTGAATTACAAGGAGAGTAATTGTAGGGTCAACTTTTTTTGTTTTTGCAGTAGGGAAGAAAAAGCAGATAAGACTAGAAAGGTGGTTGGCCTGAGATTTATAGAGCACCTGATGAATCTTCTCTTAGTTTGATAGATCACGAGGGTTCTATATTTGGTATAGCTGGGGGGGGGGGGGGACAAGGGGAATGATCAAGGCTATGTTTGTCTATAATTCTTGTTCCTCTGTTTTAGAATATTAGACTTGACTGGGCCCTTAGAACACTGAATACAGAATTTCAGAACTGGAAGATGACTTTTAGAATGTACAATGTTATAGCTAGGAGTGCCTTAGAATACAGAATGTCAGAGGTAGAAGGGACCTTACAATATAAAGTATTAAAGCTGGAAGGAACTATAGAACACAGATAGCACTGAGAGGATCATCTAGTATAACCTCACTTCACATATGGGGAAACTGAGGCCCATAGAAGAAGGGACTTGTCCTAAATTGCATGAGTAGTGGCAAGAGAAAGTAGATAATCCAGGCCTCTAGTCTCCCATGTCTCTGTTCTTTCTACTTGATTATATTGCCCCTGCTCTACCCAAGACTAGCTAGGTTAAAAAAAAGCCTTTCTTCACTTTTGGATCTGGAGTAGGGGTGGGGGTCATTTTTAGAAGAGGCTTTAGAAGAAGCAGCTAGGGGACACCGTAGATAGAGCTCAGAAGATAGAGGCAGGAAGGACTGAGTTCACATTTTGCTGCAGATCTTACTAGCTGTATGACTCTGAGCAAGTCATTAACCACTGTCTGCCTCAGTTTCTCCATTTGTAAAATGGGAGTAACAATAGCACCTACCTCCCAAGAAAATCAAAGGAGACGGTATTTGTAAAGTGCTTTGTAAACCTTCAAGCACTACCTGAATTCTAGCTATCAGTCTGGGTGTTATTTACTACTCAGAGCAGCTGCAAGAAGAGCTTTGGTTGGGGGATGGAGGAAAGTGAAGATGGTACCCGGAGCCAGGGCTGGCTCTTGGATCCATCCTCTCAGCTGAGCATTCTGTTCTCCACTCTCCAGGCAAGTACAGCTCTGAGCTCCGACTGTCCTTCCTACTTAACATTCCCTATGTGTTAATCCCTTGCTGGGTTGGCCGGTACCTCTTCAGCCAGGCCAGGGGCCCATCAGGCTACACAACCAACATGGTAAGTCTCCTGGGGCTATGTTCTTTCTCATACACTGAGCAGTGCCTCAGGTCAGTGAAGGACTGTACCTTCCTGTACCTTCCCCAGCATGGGAGACAACGGAAGGAGCATTGACTACAGACTTAGGATACTGGGGAGGTTTGGGGGGGCTTGAATTTCTGGCTTTTACGTTTACTATGTGACCTTAGGCAAGCCACTTAATGTGACTGAGTCTCAGTCTCCTTATCTGAAAAACGGGAATGTTTGCACTACAACCAAGGTTGTTGTGAGGAAAAGGCTTTTAAAACTGTAAAACACTATAAGTTATTATTATTTTAAACCCGTGGTTGTGTGGCATATGTTAGCAAAAAAAAGTATACCTTATCATAGTTGCTTTTTTGTTTTAAGATGCTATCTCCAGAAGGCTCTTATGATGATAATAATAGCTAAAAGTTTTACAAAGTGTTTTATACAAATGATTTCATTTGATCTTTTTAACAGCCATGTGAAAAATGTGCCATATCCTTATTTTACAGCTGAGGAAACTGAGGAAGACTGGTTATTTGACTTTCCTATGGTCACATGGCTAGTAAGTGTCTGAGGCAGCATTTGAACTCAGGTCTTCCTGACTCCAAATCTCAGCACTAACCACTATACCATCTTGCTGCCTTTATGATGATAAAATTCATATTTTTATAGTGCTTTCTATAGTGCTCTCACCTCCATTATTTCCTTTAATTTTCACAATAGCCCCAGAAGGAAAGTAGTGTGAGTGTTATTCCCATTCAAGCATGGGAAGGACCACTGGACTTGGCGAAGACCCAGGCTGGAGTCTCAACTTCATTTCTTACTGTGTGACTTTGTGCAAATCACTTCTTCACACTGACCATCCAGTGGTCCTTCCCATGTTGTATATATGTTATCTGGAAGGTGGTGAATGGCCTGCCAGGCTTCCTTCCCACATGAGTTCGGGTTTGCCATCCCCTGGACTCTTGTTCCCCTTCACAGAGTGAGTTGTCAACCCCAGCATCCTATTGGGCCATGAAATCTCCTATCTTGAAGTGTATGTGGAGCTCAGACTGGATCCAGAGATATGATTGGAACTGAGGGACCAGCCACCAGTTGGGTCTAATTTAGGAATGAATATCCCTTGGAGATCCCTCAGGGTTAGAAACTCTATTCAGCTTCCTATCTCCTCCCCCTCAGGCCTGGGTTTCTCTCCCTGCTCCTAAGACATCAGAATTATCCATTTCCTGGATATATCCCTCTCTTCTGAGGAGAGATATGTCCCCAGACTCCTACATCCTCTCCTGACCTCAAAATCCTTTTCTGAATCTCACTATGTCCTGCTCCCTACCAGTAGAATCTGGGTTTCCGATGGTATCATTAGGGTCATAGCCAAGTATAGGTGTTTGTTGTCTGAGGATCATCTGAACTGAGATCAGAGGGGCTCATCACTGGGCTGGCATGAGGGTGATGAGAATTAAGCCTCAGTCTCTCTCAAAGATCACTTTCTAAGGGGCACAGAGTGGGTGATGATCAGCCTCAGTAGAGGGACCACACAGAAGGATGAGATCCCAGATCTCTGAAGTCAGGACCATGTGGTCTCTCTTTTAAGTTTTTATTGATTTTTTTCCTCTCCTCTTCCCTTTCTTGAGTCAAACCTTGTGCTTAAAAAAAAAAAAAAGCTGTTCAGTAAAAACTAAGCCAAACATCCACCCGTTGTCTGACTTGGTCTCTCTGTTCCTGGGTATGTCTCTTGCTCTCTGGGTATGTGTGTGTGTCTTACACAGATTGCTGATGAGCATAAGAAGGGGCTGCTCCAGAGGCCCTGGGACCTGGCTCTGATTGTCTATCTGCTCCTGGCAGGACTGTTCACCATCTTCCGTGGCCTGGTGAGTCTCCTCAGTAGCTGTCCCAAGGGGGCTTGTTTTTCCCTAAGGACCCTTCTTCCCCAACTCTCCTCTGCTTCTAGCCAGACCACCCCAATGGAAGCTCTTCAATACCTGCTTCAGCTTCTTTCCTAGGCCAGCTTCATGTAGCTAGCCACCTCTTACAGGGATAAGTTCTCTAAGGTTGGGCCAAGGCTTAAGGGCTCAGGGGTTCATGGCAATGTGCTAGCTCTGTGCTTTGGAGCTCCCATGTCTTGGTAATACTCAGACCCTATCTTGTCTGTGCCTCCAGGTGGTCCTGGACTGCCCCACAGATTCCTGCTTCATCTATGTGTATCAGTATGAGCCATACCTGCGGGACCCTGTGGCCTATCCCAAGATCCAGGTGAGATTGCCCTGGCCCCAACACCAGCACTGGCAGGGCTTCCCCAGATGAGGACCCCCAACCCTTCAGAAACCCCTCTTTCATGCTTCAGGACCATAGCTGCCTCCTGGGGAAGGGTGGGATTAGTGGGCTTTGCACAGGTAGGGAGGGGAGATGGCAGAGAGAAGCAGGTCACTTCCTGACCTCTAGCTATCTCCTGTCTGAGGCGGAGACAAGAACTCTTCCTGATCTGAGAGGGGAGTGTGGGAATGTCCTTGACATAACCTACTTCCCATTTTTCTGGGACTTGTGGAGGTGGGATGGAGGGGAGGGGAGTCGTGAGGGATGATGGACTCGGATCTCTTTGGTTTCCAGATGTTGGTGTTCCTGTTCTATGCCCTGCCTTTTTTCATCCTGGCTGCTTATGGCCTCCTGTGGCCTGGCTGTGCTTGGCTCCCAGACTGGGCCCTGTTTTTTGCGGGGGCCATGGGCCAGGTGAGGGGGGAGGCTGCAAATGGTGGGGAGGGGGAGGGTGAAGAGGGATTAGGTGGGGCAGGAAGATCAGGGTAGAAGGCCTATCCCAGTGAGTCCAGAGCAAAACAGATGTGGAGTCTTTTTTTTTTTTTACTTCCTCTCTCTGTGTGTATATGTGTATATTTGTGTGTGGGTGTGAAAGAGAGAGCCAGAGATACAAAGAGAGACAGAGAAAGAGAAAACTGAGAGAAAGAAAAGAAGAAGAAAAAGGAGTGAGAAAGAAAAGAGAGAGGGAGGAGAGAGATCATGAGAGGGGGAAGGAAGGGAGAGACAGGAAGGGAGGAGAGAGCAAGAGAGAGAGAAGGAGGAAAGAAGGGAGAGAGAGGGAGAGAGAGGAGAAAAAGCATGAGAAAGAGAGAAGAGAGAGACAGAGAAAGAGAGATAGGGAGAGAGAATGTGAAGGGTGAATTCTTAAGTTAGTCACTGCTATCCCCAGTGGAAAAAAGTCGTTAAAAAGAAGTAGGGCAGGCAGAAACTGACACAGAGAGACTGAGACCCAGAGACAGGGATGTGCGAAAAGACCAACATAGACTAAGATACACATGAAATAAGGCACGTACAGATTGAGAGACACATAGATACAGACTAAAACACTCGCTGAAAGGAGACTGAGGCAGAAAGCAGCAGATAAGAGAGCCACACAGAGAGTGTTAGCTGGGCTGTAGGGTGGATAGTACTGAAAACTGAAAGAGATTTAGGATTCTTTGCAGAGCAGTCCCATTCCTATTCCCCTACCAGGTGTGGGGAACCTGCAGCCTTGAGGCCACATATGCCTCTAGGTCCTCAGGTTCAGCCCTTTGACTGAATCCAAACTTCACAGAACAAACCCCTTTAATAAAAGGGTTTGTTCTGTCAAACTTGGACTCAGTCAAGAGGCTGCACCCCAGGACCTAGAAGGCCACATGTGGTGTCGAGGCCGCAGGTTCCCCACCCTTGCCCCTAGGACTGCCAGGGTGTGCTGACCTCCCTCTCACTCTCTGCTTTTCTTTGTGTTAGGCTCAGTTCTCTCACATTGGAGCCTCAATGCACCCTCACACCCCCTACACCTATAGAACCCCTGAAGATGTCTGGTCCTTCCTCTTTATCCTCAACCTTCTCTATGCTGTGGGACCCCACCTCCTAGTCTACCGTTGCCTCCGATGGCCAGCCTTTTTCCTCTCTCCCCCCACCCTCAGCCAGCAGGAAGAGAACAAGAAAGACCGTTGAGAGAGTACCACCTGACCAAGGGCCACTGGGACTGCCACTCTCCTCCCTGAGGACCAGCCTCATTTTCCTACCTCTGGTCATTGAATCATTGAATCTCAGAGCTTGAAATGACCTCAGAAGTCAACTATACCAACCTTACCTGATGAAGAATCCCCTCTACAAGACTCTGAACAAGTGGTCATGCCATCTCTGCTTGAAGCCCTCCATTGAGGGGAAGCTGACTACCCTACCTCAAAGCAGCTGATTCTATTTTGGACAGCTCCGAGTGATAGGAAGATTTTCTTTACACTGAGAATTTTCCTTTGAAGTGCTGGAATATTGAGCCCCAAATTTGCCTCTTTGTAAATTCTACCCCACTGCTCCTGGTTCTACCCTCTGGGGCCAAGTAGAATAAGTCTACCTGGATCCCCTTCCCCATGACAGCTATTCAGATACTTAGTGATCATGATTCAGCTAAGTTTTTTTTTTTCCTCTAATTCCTTCCACTGATTTTTATATGGCACAGCCTTCAGTTCTGATAACCCTCCTCTGGTCTTGTCATCCCAGAACTGGACAGAGGCCTTCATCGGTGGGTGACTTAAACCACTGATGTCAGAGAACATTGAGCCAATAACCTATTTCCTTTCTCCATCTTCTCTCTGGCCTGACCTCTGAGATGGGAATGTGTGCATGGAGTGACTTGGAGGAAGTTCCCTTTATCCTCTGGAGCTGCTGGAGGCTGGGAGACACCCCTTCTCCCAAGCCTAACTCTCCCCTCTCAAGCCCTCCTGCCCAAGGTTGAGGGTCTGAATTCCCAAAGCAACCTCAGACTCTGAAAACAGATACCTGAGGCCCCATGATAAGAAGCTGCAGTTTACAAAGCTAACTATTATATTTCTGGTTGAGTTTTCTAGACTCCTCTTGTGTGACAAAAGACTTTTGGGGCAGAGGTGGGAGGAGAACTCTACAGACAGAGTTAAACTAAGGTTTGGGTGAGTGGCAGGGAAGTGAAGATAGAGAAGAAGAATGACCTTGCCAGGACCTTTACAGGAAAGTGGTGTCCCTGATGGCAGCAGGTGTGGGACTCACTTGTGACTTGGATAAGCACCGAATCACAGAATCTTAAAACTGAAAAGGACCTACATATTTTCTATGGCCAAACCTCTCATTTAACAAATGGGGAAATGGAGGCCCAGGACTTGCCCAGGGTGTCACAGTGAGAAACTGGCAGATTTTCAAACCCAGATCTGATTCTAGGCCCAGTGCTTTTTTTTTTTTCTGGAGAGAGAGCTGGGGGCCCATAAAACTTTCTGGAGGGGGAATCAGATATTTGGATTATAAGGGAGGAAGACAATGATCAAGAAAAGGGGATATGAGGAACAGCTAAGAGTGGGTGAGCTCAGCATGGAGCCAGACTCATCTGCAGGCTGGCAGGGCCTCCACTGGGCCAGAAGTAGACTGGATGTGAGGTGGGGTGGCTGGAGGCTTCCAGACTGGAAGAACCAGAGGAACAGTTTCCAAAGTGGGATTCCTCTTCTCTGTGCCTGGGTTTGCACTCTCTGTAAAGACTCTATGCCTTGTCATTCTTGTTTTCTGTAGTAAATTGGCTTTTGTTGAACAAAGACATTTGGCCCGAGCTTGTGTTGGGGCCATCTGTGAGAAGGGGAGTAAAGCATGTCCCTGGGGAAGAAATTCCTACCCTCGAGTATAGAAGGCTGTAGCAGCAAGCACCCCAAGCGTCCCCAGGGTTTGCAGCTACCACAGGTTCTTGGATCTGCTTTGTTAAAGGAAAGCAACTCAAAATGGGTTAACAAGCTTATTTTAATCAATCAGACATATATCATTTACCTTGTTCAGGGGAAAAAGGTCAGCACCCTGAACTTCAAAGCATACAGGCAGAATTATCAAGACAGAAACAGATCAAGTAGACAGATTTCCAAACTGTCCAACCATTACATCCATACCCAGTCAACATCTGGGTTTCCACATCTGGGTTTTTCAAAGCCAGGGGACTCTCAACAATGGCTTCCCAGAATTCAGATCAAATCACAGAACACTTCTCAAAGTGAGTCCCAAAACAAAGCTACACATCAGGGCTTATATAGCCTCCTGGCTCAGAGAATGTAACAACCTTATTGACTCACTGGCCAATCAAGAAGTATCTACTGAAAAACAAGCCTCCCTCCCCAGGCTTCAGGTGCATTTTAGCCTAGGGGCAGGGAAGATCTTCCAAATTTGCATTCCCATTACAACGGCCAAGGTCAAAAACAACTACAGTTAATGATCCCACATCGAGACTTTCCCCATGGTGGTTTTGATATATCACTGGGCAGCATAAGAAATTAAATGGGAATTTGGGGGGAGTTTTGCAGAACTGCAGATGACACAGAAACTCAGAAATGCCTAAAATATATGTATAGTATTACATAATATCAACACATTTTATCTTTTTTTTTATTTTATTTTTTACTTTTTTGCTTTTTGGAGGGCAGAAAGTAGGGCAATTGGGCTTAAGTGACTTGTCCAAGGTCACACAGCTAGTTTTTGTGTTGAGTGTCTGAGGCCGATTTGAACTCAGGTCCTCCCGACTCCAGGGCCAGTGCTCTATTCACTCCATAACGATTCGGACTTTTTTTTGGTATGATGGGATGTCCAAAAAGTGAGGGCTTTGTGTCTCTAACCCCATGATGTGGAACACATAACTATATGGGTTTCTGGGTCCAAGCTGTCTCAAATGGTAGGAAATCATGAGAAAGACCCTCTTTTCTCTCCAGCTTTGTTCCTTTCCTGCACCTCGGAGAACCCCAGGGCCTTATGGAATTAGTGGGGTTTATTCTGAGGAATCGGGGGCAGACAGGTGGTGCAGTGGGTAGAGTTCTGGGCCTGGATTTAAGAAAACCTATATGAGTGCAAAGCCAGCCTCAGATACTTGCTAGCTGAGTGACCTTGGGCAAATCCCTTTACCTCTATTTGCCTCAGTTTCTTCAACTGTAAAGTGGAAAGAACAATCCCTAGGGTTGTTGTAAAGATCAAATTTGTCACAAGTGACATTGTGACACATAGATGCTATGTAAAAATGTTAGCTATTATTATTATTATTTGGGGTTACATCAAGGGAGGGGAGCAGCTGATAGGGACAGTGTGGTTAGCATACTGCAGTCCATTGGCTCTGTGTGTTGGGGCATGTGCTGTCACTCCCCAACACTGATCAGACTAGGTTGCAGCAAATGCTGCATTTCCCTTCTCTCAGACTCAGTTTTCCCCTCTGTAATATGGAAGAGATGATCTCAGAGATTTCTTCCAGGTCAATGTCAAGGATTCAGAGGGTCTGGGAGGGTCAACATTCCACTGCTCCAGCTTGGGTGTCAGAGGTTGGGGTCCTTGGCTCTGGTTCCCCCCTGCCCCCATTCCCACTCCATTCCTGGCTGGCATCAGCCTAGTCCAGTGGAGTTTCCAGCACTGAGGAGGACTATTTCCCCATCAAAGGGGATGCTGGATATGTCTCTTGGATTCATCTGACCCCAGGCCAGTCTTCAAGAGATGGTACCATCTGGCTTCACACACTAGCCTGTCCTAATCAGACATTCTCTGATGAGTCCAGAGGCTGCCTACTGCCCTTCCATACCTGAAGTAGGGTAGGTGAGTGCTAAGTTTATCCTTAGCCTTGGACCTGCAGCACCAGAGAGCCTAACCCCTGCCTGACCTAACACCTTGCCTCTTTTTAAAAATCCCGCCCTGTCCAGATCTCCTCCCGGCATCCACCTACTTCCCTGTGCAGAGTTGTACCGGGCCAGTCCCAGCTCTTCTCCATTCCACCCCACCTCCACATACCCCTCCCTCTACGAGCATGCCTATGCCAAGGACTGTAGGGCCCAGCCTCCACAAGACATGTGCCAACCTAGCTGTAGGACCAAGTAGAGGAGGCTGCTAACTTTGTCAGATGGAGGCTTAAAAGGTTTCAGCTGCCTCTTGGCTCTTGGAAAGATGGTAAGTGATACTCCCCCCCCCCCCCCCGCCCCCCCACTCCACCCCCAGCCCCTGCCCAGGTCCTTGTTTCACTTGGTTTCTCTCTCTCTCTCTTTTCTCTCTGTCTCTGTCTCTGTCTCTCTCTCTGTCTCTCTCTCTCTGTCTCTGTCTCTCTCTCTCTCTGTCTCTCTCTGTCTCTCTCTCTCTGTCTCTGTCTCTCTCTCTCTCCTTCCCCACCTCCTCTTACCCTTATCTGCTTTCTCTGTCCATTTTCTTTGGCTTCTCTGCCTCTCTCTTGATCTCTTTCTGTGTCTTTCCTGGCTTCTGCCTCTCCATTTGACATTGTCACCATTTCTTTCTCTCTCTCATTCTGTTTTCTTTCTTTTTCCTTGCTTCTGTTTCTCTCACTCTCCCAGTCTTTATCTTTCTTTCTCTTCTGTACTTGTTTCTGTTTGTCTCGGTCTCTCTGAATCTCTGTCCTACCTGTCTTGGTGCAGTCTCCCAGCCCCCAACAGAATAACCTTGAAATTGGAAATGCTGCATGCTCCTTGCTGGCTCTCTCCCTTTCCCTGCAGAGCCTCTGCACCACTGCAGCTTGACTTTAGCCTTTAGCCCATCCTGTCCTGGCAGGCCTGTCACTTGCCCCTGCTGCCCCACTGGCCTTGCTCTTACCCCTCCTTCCCCACTGCCTGCCCCTTCCCCACTGCTGCCTGCCATTGAGGTCCTCACATCTGGGGGTTCTGGGCTGGGAGCAAGTCTGGGGATCTCTGGGAGACATATGGAACTGGATTGCTGGCTGGCCTAACCCACAGCCCCTGCCTACCCTAGGTTGGCTGCCTGGTGTACTTTGCTTGGTCTGCAAGAACCTCGGTGTCTGTCCCTTCCCCTGCCACCCCACCCCCATCCCCCTTCTGCAGCTCCACATAAGCAGCCTTGGAGCTCCTAGGATGTGGGGCAGGGAGCCAAAGACCCTGGAGTCTATATCTGGAACTAATTCCTAAAGGCCTTTCCTCTTCTCTCCACACACCTACAGTCAAAGAGGATCCCACCCCCACCAAACAGCATTCAAGAAGGGGGAATATTTCTCTTTGAGGAACCTGCATTTTTCTGATGGGACAGCTTGAGCCAATGAGAAAGAGAGCGAGAGAGAGAGAGAGAGAGAGAGAGAGAGAGAGAGAGAGAGAGAGAGAGAGGGGGAGAGAGAGAGAGAGAGAGAGAGAGAGAGAGAGAGAGAGAGAGAGAGAGAGAGAGAGAGAGAGAGAGGAAGAGAGAGAGCGTATATGTGTGTGGAGTGTGTGAGAAAAGAGAATGTATGTGTAGGGGATGTGTGTGTGTGTGTGCACTCATGAAGGAGAATGGGACTGTGGGGGGACAGTGTGCATGTTGGTCTACGTGCATGATGTGCCCACCTGAGTGCAGAGGAATAATTGAAATGCTGCTGGGATCCACAGGACCTGAAAGATGAGGGGAAGGATCTCACAGGCTCAGGAGAGCTGCTGCTCCTCTCCTCACCTCAACTCCTGCTACTACTACTAAGAAGAAGGAATGATTTACATTTTAAAAGTCTGCACTGAGAGACGGGGGTTTCGATTTGAACCCCATCTCTGCTCCTATCTCACTGTGTTTCCTTGGGCAAGTTACTTCTCTCGGAATATCAGTTTTCCAGTTCAGAACAGGAAGCTCCTCATGCTCTGACATTGCCCTCAGTTCTGACATCCTGTGTTCTAAGGCCCCTCCCAGTCCTGACATTCCGTGTTCCAAGGTCCCTCCCAACCCTGACATCCTGTGTTCTAAGGCCTCTTCCAGTCCTGACATCCTGTGTTCTGAGGCCTCTTCCAGTCCTGACATTCTTTGTTGTAAGGCCCCTCCCAGCCCTGACATTCTGTGTTCTAAAGCCCCTCCCATAGCCCTGACATCTTGTGTTCTAAGGCCTCTTCCAGTCCTGACATTCTTTGTTCTAAGGCCCCTCCCAGCCCTGACATCCTGTGTTCTAAGGCCCCTCCCAGCCCTGACATTCTGTGTTCTAAGGGCCCTCCCAGCTCTGATATTCCGTATTCTAAGGGTCCTCCCAGGTCTGACATTCTCTGGTTTCAGGTCCCTGCCAAGTTTGGATACAGTGTGTTCTAAGGTTCGCTGTCCCCTCAGTTCCAATAGTCTGGGTTCTCTGGTCCCCCTCATCTCTGATGTTCTATGACTATTGTGTTTTACAGTACCATTTTAATATCTTTTGTCTCATTTGAGCCTCACACCCAGTTATTAAGTGGAATAATAGGGAAGGGGAGGGGGATCAAAGCCATGTTCTCTAACTCCCAGGTCCATTGTTCTTTTCATTTTAGGAGGCTGCACTTTCCTGACTGTGGCTTTTCTGTGTCCACTATGAGAAGTAGGGCCCGAGATACCAAGTTCCAGTCTGTCATGACCACCAGTCTCTAGATGGACCCCATTAGCTTAGGTTCCATCTTGGAACATTATTGGATGGCTAGAGGAAAGAAGGAAGAGAAAGAGACATAGGAAAGGAATACTGTTGAGGGCAGGATGACAGACCTCCATTCACAGACACAGCCAGAGCTCAGACAATCAAATCACTTAGCCTGGCCATCAAGGCCCTTCAGAATCTGTTCCCAATCTACCATTCCAGCTTTAGAGTTGTGTATCTCTTGGGTTACCTGGGGTCACCTAGCTCTCCCTGTTCCTCTCTTTCTCTTTTATAGAAGAGGAAATTGAGGTCCAGAGAAGGGAAAATGACTTGCTTAAGGTCACACAGCTATCTGGTAACAGAACAGTGATGAGAACACAGGTCTCCTCACTTTTTGGCCAAGGCTTTTCCCATTACACTGCACTGACTTACCCCTCATGATGCCTTTAAACATAGCCCACAATCCAGACAACTGCCTCCCATCTTCCAATATGTCCTTCAAAACCCAAGTCAAAATCCACCCTTTCTAGCAATCCATCCTGGAAATGATCAGAAAGAGGGGCATATGGGAATGGAAGACTTGGCTAATGTGGGTCTGTGGGCAGAGTCAGTAGATGCTGCATAAACATCTCCCCATTCCCCAGGGGGTTCAGTCCCTACTTGCTGGTTACATTAGGCACCCTCCATTCCCCTAGGGGCCTTCCTGCCAAGCAGTGGGCATCAACGTCTGGATCCTCCTGGTATTTGCAGTCTCTGCTCTTGGGGGCAGTGACAGGGGCCGGAAGAAGATTGTCCATGTACTAGGTGAGTCGGGGGCAGGATAGGGTTCTCCTCTAGCAGCTCCCTATGGCAGGAATAAGCTACCTCCTCATTTTGAGAAATGAGGAATAATCTTGGCCTCTGCAGATACACCATCCCCTCCCTCACAGATTTTATGGGGCCCATCCATTTCACTGAGCCCTCATTCACTCCCTGTGACCCCCATTCCCTTACTGAGCTCCTATCTCTCTCACTGAACCCTTTCATTCCTCATTAAGCTTTCACCCCCATAGGGAGGTTTCATCCTCCCTCACTGATCTGCATCTTTGTATTGAGTCCCATTGCCCTCATTAAGTCTTCATTCCCCTTACTGAAACCTCTGCCTCAGTGAGCTCCCACCCCCTCCCTTAGCTTCTCATACCCCTCACTGAGCCCTCATCTCCTCACAGAGCTTTCACTGAGTCTGTTCCCCTCAGTTAGCTTTTATCTCCTCTCCCTGATCTCCCTGTCCACTCAATGGAGCCCACCTTCCCTCAAGCCCTCCATTCTCTTCACTGAGCCATCAGTATTTCTCTGAATTCGTCTCTCTCACTGACTGCTCATCTCCTGTGTCCCCAGCACCCTCACCAAGCTCTCATTCCCTTCAATGAGCCCTCATTCCCCTTCACCAAATCTCTCATCTCATTTCTCTCTACCCCTTCCCTCAGGTTCTCCTTCCCTTACTCAGTCCTGTTATTGTTCATTGAACCCTCATTTCACCATTAGACTCCTATCCTAATCTATGGGCTCCAATTCCTTCACAGAGCCTTCTCTAACAACTGAAAGATATCACACGGGGAGGGAAGGCTAAGGGTGCATAGAGTGAGAACAAGCTAGAATGAATCCTTAAATCCTTTTTTTCCAATCATCTTCCTTCCGACCTAACCTCTTACCCCCATTCAGACCTTGACCTAGGAATGAAGAGATTAGCTTGTCATTTGTAGATGACCCTTGACTTCCCATGTTCTTCCCCAAGTTCACAATGATTAAAGAGGAGGGTGACATGGGGTAGGTGGCCAGAGTAATTAGAGTGCCTCTGGGTCATTGCTTCTTTCCTCTAACACTCCCTGCTCTCCAGAGGATGAGTCAGGGGCTGTGGTGGTCCAGACAGCACCAGGAAAGGTGGTGACGCATCGAGGAGGAACC
Source organism: Petaurus breviceps papuanus (assembly GCF_028583685.1). Lineage (NCBI taxonomy): Eukaryota > Metazoa > Chordata > Mammalia > Diprotodontia > Petauridae > Petaurus > Petaurus breviceps. Next base: position 4,936,239 of record NW_027185782.1, on the reverse strand, counting down.
ATCGTTCTGCCCTGCCGCTATCATTACGACATCTCAGCTCACGATGAAGATGAAATCCGCCTCAAGTGGACCAAAGTGACTGACCCGTTGGCTTTCCGTGATGTCTTCGTGGCCATGGGCAAGGAGAGGCGGGCCTTTGGCAGCTACCGGGGTCGGACATCCCTGCAGGAAGATGGCCCCGGAGACGCTTCCTTGATTATCCGAAATGTCACACTACAGGACTATGGCCGTTATGAATGTGAGGTCACCAATGAGCTCGAGGATGATGCTGGCATGGTCAGCTTGGACTTAGAAGGTACCTGGCCCAGGGTCAATGCAGGAGATAAGGGAAAGAGAAGTGGGATGGCCTGAGGGCATTTGAATAAAAAGAATAAGGAAGTGGGATGGTGGGGGGCATTTCTGTTAGACAAATTGGGAAGTATAAAGATATTTTGATCAGAGAAATAATAAAATGGGTGTTTTGATTAGGAGAATTAAGAAGCGGGATACAGTATGATATCAGAAGAAAATAGTATCACTGGTTGTCAGTGAGTGAGTTTTAATTCAACAAACAAAATTTATGGTCTTTTTTTTCTTTTTGAATTTTTACTGTGAATTACAAAATTATCCACATGAATATTTCATCAAAGAACAGAAAATGGGGACTGTATGTGAAATGACAAAACCCTTACATACAACTTATTCCTTTTAATATGCATTAAATTTAATGTGGTAGTATCAACATTGCCTTGTCTGTGTCCCCCTCTGCTTGTGGATCTTTCGATCAAAGATACTATACTCACAATAATTAATAACTAGCATTCATATATTATTATAAGGTTTGCAAAGCACTTTACAACTATTATCTCATTTTTATCTTCACAACCCTGGGAGGCAGGTGTATTATTATCTTTATTTGCAACTAAGGCAGATAGAGGTTAAGTGACTTGCCTAGGGTCATACAACTAGTAAGTATCTGAGGTGGGATTTGAACTCTGGTCTTCCTGATTCTAGGCCCAGTGCTCTATCTACTGAGCCACCCAGCAGAGTGTAGATTATGTGATTGGGGGCTGGAGAGGATGACCTCTTATCAGGTATGTTGTCTACGATATTCTTGTTAAGGACTAAATGTCTTTGAGGTCCCTTCCAGATCTGAGATTCTTTGATTTCCACTGGAAAAATGAGGACATCCAAGAATGAAGGTATCTAGCTGGGAAGTCATAATGGGAACCTCTTTAGTGGGCAAGTCCTTTCTCTCAACACTGCTTCTCCTTTTTTGAAGAGGCGGACTTCCGTCAGACACAGAAAGTTCTGGAAACCATTCCACATTGTCCCCTAGGGGAGGAGCATAACCTGCAGACTATTAGGGCTGAAGGGGTTCTAGACATTGTCTCTTCTTCTTTGGATTCTTTTCCCCTTCCACCCCAAGGTAAGGTCAACTCAAATCTAGCTTGCTCTGCTAGAGAGCTAAGGCCAGGAAGGATAGCCTTGAGCTCTCTCTCAGCCAACAACTCCTCTCCTTGGGGAAGGAGAGGACAGTGTGCCAGTGAATAATGGCCCTATCACAACTAATCCCATGAAGGGCTAGACTGAGGCCAGATCCAGGCCTTAGAAAGTCTAAGCCTAAGCATTCTCACCCAGCAGTTTTTCTCAGTTCAATAAAAGTGAATGGAGTAAGTGCTATGGGTTTGATGCATGCGCTGGGATGCCTGTCCCAAGTCAACCTCAGTGACCCCACTTTCATTTGGACCTCAGTTAATCTGGAATTGGTACCTCTTTAGACCCATGTTTGGGCCTCATTTAGGTCTTTTTTTGTTTCATTTTCATTCAAGGTGGTAATACTACAAAAGGGATAATAATTCCCTCCCTGCCTCTCCAACAATTGCTTTGTAGATTATAAAGAGCTTTGCAAGTTGAAGGTAAGGTAAGAGAACTACACCAATCACTTTGATTGTCGGTAAAATTCTATAATGTAGTTTTAAAAGGATGGTTTGTGAAGAGCTAGAAAAGGAAGCAGTGATCACAGAGAGTTGGCATGGTTTCCTTGAGAATGGCTCATGACACATTAATCCAACATCCTTTTTTGACTGGAAGATCAGAGGATGCTGTAGATACAGCCTACCTAGATATCAGCAAATCATCTGACAAGGGCTCTGCTATTTCCATGGAAAAGATGAGAGCATGATGATGCTATAGTTCTATGGGCTTATCAGTAACTAACTGGCTTTACTCAAATGGTCTGAACTTTTAAATGGAACTTTGATGGTGAGATGTCATCTTGGGAGGAGGTCTCCAGAGAGGCATCCCAGGGCTCTGTGCTTCTCCTTCTGCTGTTCCACACAAGAGGAAGGCATAAAAGTTGTCATAGTTATCTAATGTGCAAATGACCAAAGCTAGGAGGGATACTTACACCCCTGTCTGTGGGTGTACCCCAAGGCTTTGGTCTGGCCTTATCTTCTTGCTTTAGGCCATTCTGCTTGGTGATCTCAGCAGCTGCCATGGGTTCAGTTATCATCTTTATGCTGATGATTCTCTGATCTGAACATCTGGACCCAACCTCACTCCTGACTTACGGTTTCTCATCACTAACTGCCTCTTGGACATTTCAAATTGTATGTTCTGTAGGCATTCCAAATTGAAAACTTCCGTAAGAGAACTAATTATCTTTCTCCATAAACTATCCTCTCTTCCTAACTTCCCTGTCACATCAAGGGCACCACCATCCTCCCAGTCACATAGACTTACAACCTTGGTGTTATCTTCAGTTCCTCTCTTGAACACACCCCACATATCCAGTTGCCAAATGTTTTCATTTCTATCTCTACAACATTTCTCACATCCATCTCCTTCTTTCTATGCACACAAGACACCACCCTATTTCAGGCCCTCCTTACCTCACACATAGACTACTGAAATAACCATGTAATTAATCTCCATGCTGCCTCAAGCCTCTCCCTCAAATCCATCTTTCATACAACTGTCAAAGTGATTTTCCTAAAGCCCAGGTCTGATCATGTTATTCCCGTTCTCAGTGACCTGCTATGGCTCCCTATTTCCTTCTGGATCAAATGTAAACTGTTCTGTTTGATTTAAAGCCTTTCCTAATCCCACCCCAAACTACCTTTCCAACTTTGTTCTTACATCACGCCTTCTTCCATACTCTGGGGTCCAGCCAGACTAGCTTTCTTTGCTGTTCTTTACAGCACGTTTCTGCATCTTCTGTCTCCATCGCAGGTCTGTCTGCACTGGCTCTTCCCCAGACCTGGAATGCTCTCCCTCTTCAACCCTGCCTTGTCAGGAACCCTGGTTTCTTTCAAAATTTGGCTTGAATGACACCTATGTGAAGCCTTTGCTGATTCCCCCAGCTGTAGAGACCCGCCTCCCAAGTTAGTTTAGTATCTACTTTGAATGTACTTATAAGTAATAGTAGCTAGCATTTACATAGTGCTTACTACATACTATGCACTTTAAAAATATCTCATTTGATCCTTACAACCATCAAACATAGGTACTGTCATGTTAGAGTAGCTAGGTGGCACAGTGGATAGAGTGGTAGGCCTGGAGTCTGGAAGACCTGAGTTCAAATGTGACCTCAGATACCTACTAGCTGTATGACCTTGGACAAGTCACTTAACACTTTTTGCCTCAGTTTCCCATCTTTAAAATGAGCTAGAGAAGGCAATGACAAACTACTCCAGTACCTTTGCCAAGAAGACCCCAAATGGGGTTATAAAGAGACTGACATGACTGAGCATTGGATGTTATATCCCCATTTTACAGTTGAGGAAACTGAGACATGCACAGGTTAAGTGAGATGCTCAAGGTCACATAGCTCATAAGTGTCTGAGGCTAAATTTGAACTCAGATCATCTTGATTCTGGGCCCAGCGCTCTGTCCACTTTGCTACCTAGCTACCTACTGAATAAATTACTATTACTATTACACTTACTATGTTTCAGGCACTGTGCTAAGTGCTCTACAATGATCTCATTTGAGCTTCACAACAATCAACCATAATAGATGCTGCAATTATCTCTATTTTGTAGTTGAGGAAACTTAGATAAACAGGGTTAAGTACCTTGCCCAGGGTCATACAGCTAGGAAGTGTGTGAGGCTGGATTTGAACTCAGGAAGATGAGCCTTTCTGGCTCCAGGCCCAGCCCTCTATTGAATGTGCCACCTAGCTGCCCAAATATTAAAGAATATTGCCCAAATACTGAATACTAAATATGCATGATCTATTCCCTGATAGAATATAAACTCTTTATATTTACTTGTCCCTATACATGTTTTATGCCCTCAGCTTACTGTGAGAAATGACTGTTTCACTTACGTTTTTGTATCCAAAGTGCCTAGCACAATACCTCACACATAATAGGTGCTTTTTAATAAATTCTTGTTAAGTGTTTGGATGATGAAATCAGGATTCAAAAAAATCTTAAATGAGAATATTGACCTGAATGTAACAATAAGAAGTCTATTAGGGATAAATGCAGTCTTATACTTGCAATTTAAACCCTGGCCCTCCCTTTTCCTCCCAGCTTTGCAAGTATGATTTGTTTGAAAAAGATATAGTGGTTTTAGTGACATATAAGCTTACTAGTATAACAACGGTGTAATATGGCAGCTAAGACAGTTCATGCCTTCTTAAGCTCCATGAAGACAGGTATCTATCACCCATGGGGAAGGAAAGAATAGACCATTGTACTCTCCTCTGGATAGACCACATCTAAATGATCATGTTTAGTTCTAGACATTTCCATTTTAAAAAGACGTTGATAAGTTGGAGGGTTTCCCAAGGAGAGCAGCCAGGTTGGTGAAGGGCCTCCAAATCATGGGACGTAAGGATTGACTGAAGGAGCTAGCTACAGAGAGAGGAGAGAAAACTGGGGGAGGTAAGATAGCTGTCTTCAAGTATTTAAAGGGTCAACATGGAGAAAAGGATTTTGTTGTTTTCTTAGACCTCTAGGGGCTGAACTGAGAGCAGTGGGTAGAAATTACAGGGAGGCAGATTTAGTCTTGATTTCAGGGGGAACAAAACCTTCCTAACAATTAGAGCTTTCCCAAAGTGGAATGGGCTGCTTCCCAAGGCAGTGGGTTCTTGCTCCTTGAATGAATGAGTGAATGAAATAATATTTATTAAGTGCTTATTCTATGTAAATAACTGTGCTGGTGATGGGAACAGAAACCCAGAGATGATTGTCCTTGATCTCAAAGAATTCATGTTCTAATGAGTTTCCACTGGATGACTGGATCATCCCTTGTCAGGTAGATTGTACAGGAGATTTGTTTCTAAGGACAGGGTGGGTTAGACAGCTTTCTCAACTCAGTCTCTATGAAAGCCTGGATTTTTATTAGTATTGATTTCAAGATCCAAGAATCACAGTATCCTAGACTCAAGATATCCTTGAACAATTCAATTCAATAAAAATGTGTTCAGCACCTATTTCTTGTCTACAGATTTGGGCACTGGAGGAGAGATAAGTTTACATGATAGGAATGGCTAAAACATATAACACCACACAATATCAGGGAGATACAAAAAAAATTGCTGTAGGGTCTGATGCAGTGAAAGAAGATCTCTGAGCTAGAAGAAACCAGGAGAGAACACCTGGAGGGAAGACCATTTAGGACAGAACGGTCTGAGTCAATGGGACTCAGTCAGGTGGGTGGGAATAAGTCAGAGACACCTCTTCCTCTAGCAATCCAGATTAGGGGCCTACTTTGGGCTTAAAAAACTCTCAGGACTAGGTTGGCCCTATCCATAGGTAAAAGTGGGTTCCAAGAATGGTTTATAATAGAGGTTTTCAAACTTTTTGGTCATAGGACCCCTTCACACTCTTAAAAATTATTGAGGACCCCCAAAGCACTTTTGTTGAAGTGGGTTATATTAGGATATTTACCTTTTTAGAAATTAAAATAACTTATGAAAATAATTTTGATCTTAAAGACCCCCTGAACAGGTCTAGGAGACATCTAGAGGCCCCAGACCACACTCTGAGAACACCTGGTCTTTAAGAATAATAATTCACATTCCAATCTTACTTTAATGTTTACAAAGCAATTTCCTCAGAACAACACTCTGAAGTGGGTAAACTGAGAATCTTTTCCCCTGTTTCGAAGATGAAGAAACTGGAGCACAGAAGGGTTAGGTGATTTTCTTAATATCTGGTATGTTCTGGAGCTGGAATTCTCACCCAGATCTTCTGATTGTGAGGGCCATGGATAGAATGTGGTATTTGAAATAGAAATCCTAGGTTCAAATCCTACCTCAAACTCTTACTATCTGTGTGATCCTGGGCAAGTCACGTAATTTCTATAAATGAGGACTTTTCAACTATCTCACAGGGGCGACCTCATAGGGCTATTGTAAGAATCAAATGAGTTAAGATATATAAAGTACTTTGTTTCACTTTAAAATATTATATAAATTCTAGTTACAATAATAATTATTATTTCCATTGAATCACACTGCTAGGTTTTGTGGTTTCATCAGCATTATGAAGGGGTGGGTTAAGAAAGGGTGTTCATTAACCCCAACTATGGCTTCAGACACCCTCCCCTCCACTCCTTCTTCATCTGAAATTCCCTCCTCCCTCTCAGAATCACTAATAAATGAAGTTGTGCTGTCTTGAGACCCATGAACACATGTAAAAATGTATGTGTCCTTGGGGGAAGGGCCCTGGGACCTCCTCTGGCTCTCTCCCTTTGAGATGAGTATAGATCAGTATATGGATGAGGGATAAGAGGGATAATAAGACTGGGAGTCCTTGTTGGGGGATGGAGCAATCTTCTTTTAGTCAGTAAGCAATTCTGTGTCTAATCCTGTTTCTGCTACTCAATTTCCATGTAAGTAGACTAAGAACTTGTAACTCAGGTACTTAGGTATACCAAGACAAAAACAAAACAGTCCCTTCCCTTAGAGAGTTTACATTAGGGGAGGGGAACATTTGGTCTTGAGGCAGGTTCCCCACCCCTGCTTTATATTCTCCTAGAGGAATACAAGATGTATACAAACAAGATAAGGTAATTTAAAGAGTGAGAGTGAGGATATCTTGGGGGATCAGGGAAGTCTCCCAGAGCAAAGTGGCAGCTTAGCTGAATCATTAAGGCAGATAAGTATTCTGAGAAGCCAAGATGAGAAGAGAATGCATTCCAGGAAAAGGGGATGGTTAGTACTGATGCAGAGAGGGGTGAGGTGACATGTCCAGTTTGAAAACAGTCATTAAGCAGTCCATATGGTTAGAATGTAGAGGGTGATCTAGAATAATCTGAAATAATGCTGGAAAGGCAAGTTGAAGAGAGATGGCAGGGCCCTTTAGAGGCAGTAGGGAATCAACAAGGTTTTTGAGCAGGGGAGTGATATGCTGAGGTCTCTGCTTTAGGAAGGCTGTTTTGTGGAAGAATCAAGAAAAAGAAGGTGGAGGCAGGTGGTGGCATAGCAGATAGAGTGCTGGACCTGGAGTTTGGAAGACCTCAGATACTTATTAGCTTCTTGACATTTACCTTTTGTCAGCCTCAGTTTCCCCAACTGCAAAATGGGGAATTTTTCTGCAAAATATATTTGCAAAATACTTTGCAAACCTTAAGTGCCATATAAATCTAGCTACTTGCCAGCAGAGACCAATTAGAGGCTATTATCGAAAGAGATGAGGTCCTGAATTATGGTGATGACTATGTAAGTAGAGAAGGGGGTTGGATGTAAGATCACTTTTATGGATAAAATACACAAGATTTATGCTATGGATATGGAGGTAAGACTGAGTGAACAGTCAAAGATAATTCCAAGGTTATGAATATAGATGATATGATACTGGTAGCACCCTCATCAGAAAGATGGAAGTATAAAGGAGGGGAAGATGAATTCCTTTTTGCACATGTTGAGTTTGTGATGCTGATGAGAAATCCAGATGGAGATGTTCAGCATGCAGTGATACAGGTTTTAATTTCAATTGGGGTGGGCCAAGATTAGGGCTAGATATAAAGATTTAAGAGTCATTTGCATGGAGATGATTAAATGAACCCAAAGGAGAATATATAAAGGTCAGAGCCTTGAGGGATACCAACATTTAGGTAGCAGGAGGTAGGCCTCAGTTTCCTCATCTGTAAAATGAGTATGTTGGACTAGGCCATCTTGAAGGTATTTTCTCTGATGGGCTAATTTTTTTGTGATCCTATTTAGAGTGCCTGCTCTGAGCTTGAGAAAATAGAAAAATGAATATGGCATGGTCTTTCTGTTCAGGTGGTTTCATGTTGTAGGGGGATAAGATGAGTATACAGGTAACTTCTCATACAAGGCAGGGTGGGATCCGAGTCCTTAGATAGAGGCACAGTAGGGAATTGGGAAGGGAGAGAGGTTCAGATGAAGGAAAATCACTTCTGCTTTGGTGGATCAGAGAAGGCTGGACCTCAACCAGTAAGACCAGTAGGATTTCAAAGAACCACAGAATGTTAGAGCTGGAAAAGCCCCTTGGAACCTAGAATCTCAGAGCTAGGAGAGATATTAGAAGGTAGAATACAATGCTGGAATTGGAAACTGTAGAAATAGTCAAATTCAACTTGTTTTATAGATAGAGAAACTGGAACTAAGGAAGAGAAAATAACCTTAAGAGTCCCACAGCAAATTTGATTGGGGAGAGGGCATTCCAGGCAAGGGGAATTGCATGAACAAAGGCAAAGAGGTGGTTATCGATGGATGATAAGGAAAAAGGGCTTAGGGGAAGATTAGGTCAAGGTAGGTTGGGGTTGGCTAATAGGGAGGCTAGACTCTCAGGCTGAGTGTGACCATCTCCTAGGGACAAGGAAAGTCTGGGTAAGTGCCGGAGCCATAGGGAGCCATTTAGGAGTTGGGGGGCCCTAAAGCTGGGAATGGGGTGGGATGTCCCACTGTAGACTTTGGGGAGGTGACTCTGGTGGCCTGTGCCGAAGGGTTGATGGGTGGGACGAAGGGTCGGATGGAGGGTTTTCTTACACCGGGGCTTTCCACTCCCCTCCCAAATCAGGTGTGATCTTTCCCTACCATCCCCGCCTGGGCCGCTACACACTGACTTATCCTGAGGCACAGCGGGCGTGCGCCGAGCAGGACGGCATCCTGGCGTCCTATGAGCAGCTACACGCGGCGTGGCGCGAGGGTCTAGACTGGTGCAACGCGGGTTGGCTGCAGGACGGCTCGGTGCAGTACCCGGTGGGCCAGCCGCGCGAAGAGTGCGGCCGCCGCGAGGCTCCCGTGGGCGTGCGCAACTACGGCTACCGCCACAAGGAGGACGAGCGCTACGATGCCTTCTGTTTCACGTCCAATCTGCAGGGTGAGCGCGTGTCCAGCCCGGGCTGCTGGCCCTCCCCGGCCTCCCCCTCCCCTTTGCTCCGCCCCGACCTTAATTTCTGCCTCCATTCATCGTAGTCACCAACCTCCTCACCCCATCTTCACCCAACCAGCCCGTCACCCTCCTCTAGATACACCCAGGCCTTCAAGTGGTCTTTTAGTCTCTTAGTTCTGTCCCCCTCGCCCCCAGCCCATCCTCTACCAATTCTCTCTCCCAGCAGCCACTCCACGGTCCTATCTGCTGGCAGCTACTACCCCATCAGTTTTTTCTTATCTCAAGTCCCAACATCTCTCCCCACCTCAATCCTCTACATTCTTTCCCAAGCCCACTGGCTCCAACCCCAAGCTTTTGATTTTCCAGTTTCATTTGGTCCTCTAGTCAGCTCTTCTGCGCTACAGCTCTGGTTACCCTCCCCTCACCCCAATTTTAAAAGACTCCATTTCTTCCTCCTCTGTTCATTTCCATTCCTCCCCAGGGCTTAGAGACTGTGGCTGAATTAGCCACATCTTCAGCAGGGCCTGGCTCCCTGCAGATAAGACACCCTTTCACTTAGACTTCAAAGAGGTGCCCACGAGTGTTTTTCCTTTACTAGTCCACTGGAGGCTTCACTTTGGCAGCAGGTGGCGGTGGAAGTTCATTCTTCCCCAGTCTCCCAGAACTGATAGACTTCTCTGGGCATTCCTCTGTATGGGTATTAGGGGTACTTAGAAGGAGAACCCCTAGGTAACTAGAGTCAACTGAAACTTCTAAAGCTATGTTTAGGCCCTGGGCAAGTGAAGGGCACCTCAGAAGGGCCGGTAATGAGTCCTGCTTTTGGAAACACAGTGAAATGTTCTGTGTGCAACTCTGTGTGGTTTGTGTGACTGCTGGTGTGTGAGTGTGTTATAGAGAGAGAGAGGGAGGGAGGGAGGGAGAGAGAGAGAGAGAGAGAGAGAGAGAGAGAGAGAGAGAGAGAGAGAGAGAGAGAGAGAGAGAGAGAGAGAGAGAGAGAGAGATTGTTTTTGATATTGTGTATGCAAGGATGCTGACTGTGTGTATTATTGGATGAATCTCTGTGCAACTTCATTTGATACTGGATAACCTCAAATTCATCGTCCCCCAAACCCAATGCCATTGTCATGAAAGCCTGTTCTTACCAACTTTCCTAATCTGGTCAGTGGTGCCACCATCCTTTCCCACCTCTACAATCTGTCATCAAACACACACCAAATCTCTAGATTTAAAGCTTCAGACTCATTTTGGATTTGACCCTCTCTAGAATCACAGAAGCTTAGACTTGGCCATTGAATCCAATTTGTACTTCAGCAAGAACCCCTTTTCTCCAACATACTAGACAACTGGGCAACCAGCATTCTTTAGGGAGACCTGCAGGGCTGGGAGATCCACCATCTCCTGGGACAGCTGGGCCCACTTTTGGGTTGATTTCTGTTGAGTTCAAATGTATCTATGCAAATCTTTTTTTTTTCTTTTTGGAGGGGGAAGGGCAGGGCAGTTGGGCTTAAGTGACTTGCCCAAGGTCACACGGCTATTACGGGTTAAGTGTCTGAGGTCGAATTTGAACTCAGGTCCTCCTGACTCCAGGTCTGGTACTCTATTAACTTCACCACCTAGCCCCCCCCATCTATGAAAATCTTAACCACTGCTCCTAGCATCAGCCTTTGAGAACAAAACTAATTTCTCTTGCATGTGGCAGCCCTTTCTATACTTGAAGAAAGCTACCACCTTCCCCTAAGTTTTAAACTGCCCTATAGTCTTCAGACCTTTCTTTCATCTTCTGGACAAGCTTTTTGAGGGAGTTGTACTTGATGGCAGCTAGGTGGCACAGTGAATAGTGCTGGGCCTGGAGTCAGAAAGGCCCATTTTCTTGAGTTCAAATTCAGCCTCAGGCACTTACTAGCTGTGTTACCCTGGGCAAGTCACTTCACCTTGTTTGCCTGAGCTGGAGAAGGAAATGGCAAACCACCCTAGTATCTTTGCCAAGAAAACACCAAATGGGGTCATTAAGAGTAAGACATGATCAAACAACAGCAACAGAATTGATAGTGACCCCTTCTAACTCTAACTATAACATACAGCTAGAAGGAAACTGAGATGTCATCTGGTTCATTTTACAGATGAGCAAAGTAAGGCCCAGGAGAGTAAAGAGATTTGCCCAAAGTCAGTGTCAGGGCTAGAATTCAAACCAATGGAATATCTAAGTCCTAATCTGGTGGTCTATCTTTAAAACCTCCCATGCTCATATACCATCAATGACTCAGTGGTCCAGGGGACAAAGTCCAAACAGCCTAGCATTGCAGGTCCCCCCCTATGAATCAGTTTTTTCTTCAAGGACCAGTTCGGAATCCTCCTCCTCCTCCTCTAACAAGCCCTGGCTATTTGTCCTCTCTTCCCTCCATCCCTTGAGCCCTTTTTTTCTCTCATCATACTGTAGTTTGTGTTGTAGCTCTGTGGGTCTGTGCCTGATCCCCCTAACTAGACTGTGGCCTTTGGGGGGGGGCAGTGAACCTGGGTCATAGATATGTTTTCCCAGAGGTGTGTTTCTCTCACAAGGAGAACCCAAGGACCCAGTATTAAAAAAGTTTCAGTGACAGTTGAATGAATGGATGGATGTGGTGGATAGCTCATCAGAGCGTGCATGAGGCTGTGCTTTTAACTGTGGGTAATGCAGCGTCCAAATGTGGCTCTGTGAGCGTGACAGTATGAGCTTGTGTGTATTTATGCTTTTGACTCGGTGTATTTGAGCGCTTTGTGTATTGTGTTATGTTAAGGTTGTTTACGTGGGGATGGGAGATGGTGCGTGTGAATGTGCTTACTGGTGCGTAGACTGAATCCCTCATTGCGTGGGCTGAGCCTTTACACTTCCGCTTGAGGGGATGAGGAGTGATGGAGCTCTTGGGCTTGGGGGACGGGGAGCTAAGGAGGTGCTGAGGAAGGAGAGAAGTCAAGGAAATCTACCTTGAAGATCTGAGGGTTTTTTTGGGGGGGAGAAGGTGGGGTGATTAGGTACAGAATCTCATGTGTTCCAAGGTGTGCCAGGGCTCCCCAAGTTGCCTCTGGGCGCGCTGCAGAGCACGGCTGAACTGGGGAAGGAAGCTTGAAGACTGGGTCTGGCCCAGGGTAGTTCTCTGAGCCCAGGCCCGCCCAACGTGTCTGTGTTCGCAGGTCAGGTATTCTTCCTGAAGCCCTACCGGAAGGTGAGCTTTCCGGAGGCGGTGCGGGCATGTGCGGGCAGCGGCGCTGCGGTGGCCAAAGTGGGCCAGCTGTACGCCGCGTGGAAGTTGCAGTTGTTGGATCGTTGTGAGGCCGGCTGGCTGGGCGACGGCAGCGTGCGCTACCCCATTGTTAACCCCCGGGCTCGCTGCGGAGGCCAGAGGCCAGGCGTGCGCAACCTCGGTTTCCCGGACAAGAAGCACCGCCTCTTCGGCGTCTACTGCTACCGCGCGCCTGGCTCCCCGGACCCCGGAGCGGCGCGCTGGGGCTGGGGCTGGAGGGACCCAAGCGCCTGGCGGCCCCTGCACGTCTAGCTGGGGGCCAGTCCAGGGAGGGGCTCCCCCAGCGGTCACCAAGGGGTTTGGCATTTGCCACACCCCCGGGGAGGGACTTCTAAGTGTCACTATGGGGACCAGCATCGGTTTCTTCCCCTTGAGGGAAGGGGTTTTCGAAGATGTTGCCATGGGGACCAGCATCTGATCGTTTCCCCTCACCCCCACCCCGGCCAGAGGGATTTCTGGGTGTCACCATGGAGATCAACATCCACTCCAATCTCTCCAACAAGGGCATTTTTTTAAGGTGTTGCCATGGGGACCATCTGTCCCGCCCCCAGGGAAGGAACTTCGGCCTCCGCCCCTCCTCCCCTGGGGGTGGGGTAGTGATGTTTCAAGACTTCAACCAGAAGACCGATCTGCCCTGCCCCTTTGTGGAAGGATCCTAGACGTCCCCGAGAGTCTTGTCCCCGAATCTGGGAAAGGAAGGGGTCCTCTAGCAGTCGCTATGGTGATCAGGGCGGAGGGTCCTTAAAGCTGTTGCTATAGTGACTGACCTTTGCCCCACTCCCCTGAAGGAATACTTCTGCTGTAGCCATAGTGACTGGCTCCTCCCTCCACTTTTTGCCAGGGGGACTGACCTCTTTCCTAGCCGCCCAGTCATCCCTGCGAGGACTGATACCCCAGCCTCCAGGTGGCATCCACTGCGCCCGACTCCGCAGGCGGCCTCGGGACGTTTACAATCGGGAAGCAGAACACCCGGGTCTCCAGGACCCAAGAGCTGCTTTCCTCTCTCTTTCTCCTTTCCCCCTGAACTTCCTACAAGGACAGGACATCGGGAAGGTCACAGGAGCACTGGATTTGGAGCAAAGGACCCTGCTCTGCCATTTACTACCTGTGTGACCTTGGGCAAGTCACATAACTTCTCTCAGTTTCTTCATCCATAAAATGAGGGGTTTGGACTAGATGACCTCTAAAGTCCCTTCCAGTTCCGAATGTGTGATCCTATGACTGGGAAGCAAGAGGCCTGCATGCATCAGTCCCCTTGTCCCCACTGCCCAGGGTCAACCTGGGGAGGAGAAGCTCTTTCCCTTCCAGGACCTAAACCTCATCCTGCTTGTTTTGTCCCAAATAAAAGTGCAGGTCCAACCCATCTCAGCCTGTGCCTGCTTAATCTGCATGCCCCCATCAGGGTCTCTTATCTGGGTCTGGGTCTCCTCTCACCCACAATAAAAAAGGGAGCTGGAGACTGATTAGGGCTTCAGCTTACCTGCAGCACCCTCAGGCTGGGTCACTAGGATGCTTTTCCTGCTTTCAGCTTCTCAGGGCCAGACTCTCTTGTAGTGTTTGGCATCAAACCCCCAAGTAGAAGACTGCATGCAGAGAGGGTGCACTAGGGAACCCACATGTAGTCCCCAAACTAGAGGCTATAAAAATGTCCTCCTTACATTAATACATGTTAGATGATGGAACTCCCATCTTGTGGCAGTGGACAAGACCACAAGAGTTGGGGGAGAGAGGAAAGGGAAGAGCCTTCTCATTGTGGTTACTGCCTTTGTGTGTTCACCATTAGTGGAGTTATGGTGGATACATGGAGCTGTTCTTTTCCATGCAAAGAGGATGGGATATAGGAATGAGATCTCTAGTTGGGTTGATTTTTCAAAACAAGCCAAGGAAGAACTTCTCACTTTTTATCTAGAGTCCAAGGAGAGGTAAAGCAGTTTCCCCCTGGAAGTATCCCTTTCCTGATGCCCCCAGCTGTTAGAGTTCTATCCTCAGTTTTCATGCATACAATTATCTGTGCATATACAATCCTCCAGTAGAATGTAAGCTTCTTGAGGGCAGGGACCATTTTTCATTTTGCCCTTGTATCCCTAGTACATAACACAGTGCCTTGCACATAGTAAGCTCCTAATAAATGCTCGTTGTATTGCATTGGATTTGAGATGATGAGGGGTGTTTTAGATGAGCCAGGGGAGGGATGGTTTGACCTTGGATATCCACTGTAATCTGCTGTGGGTGGGTAGGTCTTTGCAACTGACTATGGATGCTGCTAACAGCTGGGCTTCTCTTTTTGGCTCCAAGACAGCCAGCTTGCACTAATGACTTCCTTCCCTCCCTCCCCATGCTCCAAACACAGCAGATTTTTAATTCAGAGTTGACTTTCTCCTGCCCTTGGTCAGCATGTGTGCAGAGGGCAAGCAGCATAGCAGCTGTGATCTTTGTCTCAATGAGGAAGGCAAAGCCCGTGTCCTGGTGGCAGTCAGGTGGCCTGGTTTTGAGTTCCAGCTCCTGCTCTGACTCCATATGTGATCTTAGGAAAGTCACTTCTCTCTGGGCCCCAGTTTCTTCCTCTAAAAAATGGGGATAATAATACCTAGTAGGCTTCCCTCCTAGAGAATGTAAGAAAAGCACTTTGTGTCTGCATTGCATTCAGTTCAGAGGAGGGAATTATTATTAAGCATCATTTCCAGCTTTATTTCACACTATTCCCCATGGTGCACTCTACATTCCAGCCAAATTGAACTAGCTGCTGTTCCCCAGACTTCCCATGCCATCTCTCAGCTGTGTGCATTCCAACAAGCCACCACCAGTGCTTAGAATGCATTTCCTGCTAAATTCTGCCTCCGGATTCCTTTCCTTTCTGCTTCAGCTTCACTTTCTCTGCTGGGAGGGCTTCACTCATTTCTCCAGTCCATGTTCTCTCTCTGTCTCTCTCTTTCTTTCTGTCTTGGTCTCTCCATCTTTTTCTGTCTCCCTCTCTTCTTCCCTTCCCTTTGCTCTCTTTCCTCCTCCCTCCTTCCCTCTTCCCCTTCCTTCTTTCCCCCTTTCTGTGTCTCTCTCTTTCCCTTCTTCCTTCCCTTTCTCTTTCTGTCTCATCTGCATTGACTTATCTGGGTACTTGTCATATCCCTACCAGGAGAATGTAAGCTTCTTGAGGACAGGGACTGTTTCATTTGTGGCTTCATATTGCCAACACAAGCAGGCAGCTAACGAAAGTTTGTTGAATTGAATGGAGAGTTGTAGGAAAAAATAAATCAGATTACTGTATTGGTCTGAAAGTAGGGGTCCCTTGATAATAGAACCCACCTTTAAAGTGAGATCCCTTTGAAATCAATACAATTTTGAGTGCAATTACTAAAAAAAATACAAAATTACTCAAATATTTAAAGGAACTGAAAATGAATTCACAGAATTCCCTTTCTAAGAACTGGAAGGGATCTCAGAGGTTATCTAGCCCAACTTGGACCTGACCAAGAATCACTTCCCTAACATGCCCAAGTCTAGCCTCTGTTTGAAGATCCTAAATAAAGATTAACTTACTATCTTTGGAGGCAGCCCATTCCACTTTTTGGAGCTGATTTTTAGAAAGTTTTTCTTTTCTTTCAACACAAATGGTGACATTGTACTGGATGCAGCACAGGAAAGGGAGACCTGGGTCTGACACCCACATAAGGTCTACACTAATTGGTCATAAACAAGTCATTTTAATCTTTCAGAGCCTCAATTTTCTTATCTGTCAAATGGGGATAAGGAATACTTGTAATAACACTTTTAACCTACCTCATGGGGTTTATGTGAGGGAAATTGTAAGAAATACTAAAACATCCCATAAAAGCGAGTTATTGTTATTAACAACACCAATAAAGAACCTGCCTCTCTCTAGCTTTCACTCATCGTTCCTGGTTCTGTCCTCTGGTTCTGCCAGAATAAGTCCAGCAGTCATCCTGAAAGCCCTTCAGATAACTGAAGTCTTCTCCTTGAGTCTCTACTGTTTCATGCTAAATATACCGAATTCTCCAAAGATATTAATAGCAATCGTTTCTATAGCTTTTTAAGGTTTCAAAAAGTTTTACATGTTATCTTATTTGCTTCTCATAGAAACCCTAGGAGGCAGGTGCTATTATTATCCCCTTACTGATAAGGAAACTGGGATTGACAGAGGTTAAGTGACTTGCCCAGGGTCACCCAGATAGTAACTATCTGAGGCTGAATTTGAGCTCAGGTCTTCCTAATTTCAGGCCCAATGCTCTATCCACTGGCCACCTCCTCATCTGGCATATTCTCCAGGCCTGATCTCCTAGCCATTTTCTTCTGAACATGTTCCACTTTGTCTACATAAGAGATTCCCAAACTTATTTGGTGTACCACCCCCTTTAAAAAAAATTACTCAGTGCCCATCTGGAAATCTACTTTCTTTAACCCTTTAGCAGGTTGGTTTTTTTTTTTGAAATTTGTATCATCTAAAAAATATAATTAAAAAAATGACATCTTAAATTTAGTAATTAATTTGTAGATTTGTGGATTTTTTCCTGCATTGAAATTTTGATGACACAATATTACATAATGTAACCAGATAGTATTGTATTGCAAACAAGCCATTACACACACATATTCCTGCCAATGCATGATGGACTTCCCAACAGTGTGCAACACACTCACCTGCCAACACTTGCTTGTCAAGACCTGTTGTCGGACTTGACCACCAATAGGTTATAACATGTATTTTGTGTGTTTATTTGGAAAATAATGTAATCCCTAAGACTTTAACTCTGTTATATAACAGATAAAACATGTATGAACAATTTTTCAAAATTTCTTCTTTACATATGCTCCTATCTCCCCTTTATTTTTATTCAACACCCCCAAGTTGCACCTGAGGCTCCTACCAATGTGTGCCTTCCCTCCCTCTCATCATTCTAGCACCCCCCCCCAGGGACTGTACCACCCACTTTAGGAATCTCTGGACATCTTTTCTAAATGTGATCTTTCCTATCACTGTGAGGCCTGTCTAAGGCAGAGAAGAGCACTTTATGGCATCCCTAATCCTGGACACTTTGCCTGTGAAAGCAGACCAAATGCTTTTTTGTTCACCATATCACGCTGTTCACCCATGTGGAGCTTATGGTCCACCGACATTTTTTCATGGAAGCTGCTGTTAAAATTTATTCTCTATTTGTCATGGGTTTTTATCAGTTCTTACAATCCTAACAGAACTATATTGCTTTTTGTTATTCATCCTTAGTGACTTGTCTGCTTTTATCTTCTCTACCTGTAGGATCTGTCTTCCCCTTTAGCCCAGTGTCCTTGGCAAAGTGGGCGTGGCAGAGCTTTGGCTTCAGGTGGTGAGTCAGGGAGAGGCACGCAAACAGAAGGGATGAGAGATGGCAGTCAAGGGAGAGGTGCTGGTGATGAGATGTAGGACCTAGTGGGAGAGAGGGGGTATGATGAAAAAGAATAATAGCTGTGGTTAAATAGTGCTTTAAGGTTTGCAAAGCACTTATATATGTTACCTCATTTAATCCTTGCAGCAACTCTGTGAAGTAGGTGCTATTATTATCCATTTTATAGATGAGGGGATAGAGAGAGATGAAATGACTTGCCTAGGAGCTCACAGCTAATGGATGTCTGAGGCAGGATTTGAACCCAGGTCTTTAGTACTCTCCCAACTAGCACTAAGTCAATTTTAGTACTCTCTCAACTAGTTCTAAGACTAGCACTCTATCAGCTAAGCTGCCATACTTCTTGGCTTCTAGAAACTTGAACAGAAGGGATCCAGGTCAGGGAGTTCCCAAGGTTAAATGAATATTTATTCCCTCTCCTCCCAAATGCATAAAATAAAATATGCAGGATGACAAAAGAAACCAATTATATTGATTTGCAAGCTATCCAAATGTAAAATAAAAATTTACAGACCCCAGGTTAAGAACTCCCAGTGACAAGATGGCAGCACAACTCAATGAAAAATAGAACTGGAAGACAGAAAGTTGACTTGACCCTTCCCCAATGCATCTGCTCATAAGACCGTAGGACCCTCTGTCTTGGGCTGCAAGGGACCTCAGAGGTCATGTGGTCCAAGCTAAGGTCACATAATGAGGAGAGATTGGAGGTCTTCTTGAATCCTGAGACCCATCTTCCTGTTGAATAGGATCCAGTTAATGGCCAGTAGTAGGTGGCTGCTACAAGCAAGACTTAGAGTCAGAAAGACCTGAGTCTGAATCCTGTATCATACTTTTACTGACTGTGTGGCCTTGGGCAAGTCACTTAACCTCTCTGCTTGCCTCACTTTCTTCATCTGTAAAATGAGGATAATAATCACACCTACCTCACGAGGTTGTTGTGAGACTCAGATGAACTAATGTATGTAAAGCACTTTGAAAACCTTAAAACACTATAAATACTAGCTATTATGGTTCTATTACCACCTGATAGTTTAACCTCTCTTTAAATCCATATTTGTCAAGGAGTTCCTTGTGTTTCCAAATCAGACTCTTTAGACAACTCCCCTTTTTTCTACTCACTGGAAATATTTCTGATTCACAATTTCGTTCTTGAGAGTGATCCATCTCTCTTGAGTTGACTTTTCAACATATTAAGCCATTGGATATGACCTATCCTTTCCTTGAACTCTTTGAAATATGCTCTTTTCATATTTAGGGAGCATATTAGGCAATACATACCCAGATTCCCTCTCTTTCTCTCTCACACACTCTATGATGGCACTTAATAAATTAAAGGTGGTTGGATGGATTAAATGATGGAATGGCCATTTTCTCCTAAGGTTCTTGTCTTTTCCACTTTGGCAATCAGTTTTTCTTTGTTGGTCAGAATCTAGTTCAGAATAGAAATTCCCCTTTTCACCTTCTCCAAATACTGAAAGATCAAAATCTTCCCAAGGTGAATTACAAATTTATCAACTCTTCTGCTTTTGGTAGAGAGAGTGCCAACAGATGGCTTGGTGTTTGCAGTCTTCCCTCACTACAATAGCATGCTTCTGTGTTAGTACCAGGTTTGTGATGTTTCTTAAACTCTTCATCTAATTCCTCCATCTGGCCAGGTGGTCTGTAAAGTATACTTATGGAGCAGCATTATCTCTTTCTCCTTCTGTTGATCTTCACCCAGATGTTCTTTATAGTTTCTCCTCTAAAGTTCCCAGATCTCTTCTCATGAGTACATCTTCTCACTATTCATAAGTTTATAGTCACACAATTTTAGAGTTGACTGTTTAGTCTAACTCATACTTGGAAAAGAGTCCATTCTACCACATACCCGGGAAGCAATCATCCAGATGAATTGAGTGCCTAGCTACTGTGTGCTCTGGGGAAAACAGAAATGATAAGGCACAGCCTCTTCCTTCTACAGTTTTAGAATTTAGTTCAGGAGACTGAACTGATACACATTAAAAGGATAACTAATAATACTGTGCCAAACATAACATGGTTATACTAAATGAAGTAAGTCCTAAAGGAGGCCTCAAAAATGAGAATTCTCTTTGGGCAGAGATTATTAAGGGAAGTTTGAAGGTGGAAGTCAGATCTGATCTGGACCTTAAAAGATGGCTAGAATTTAGACAGCCATAGAGGAGGGCAGAAGGCATTCTGGGTGAAGAGTTTAATCCAAGATGCACAAGTTCCAAAGTCCACAAGGTTGTTCTTGGGAGAGCATAGACCAGCAGTCTATGTACAATCTGTTGTAGAGTGGTATTACTTCTGGCAATAATAATAATAGCTGACATTTATATGGTGCTTACTATGTGCCAAGAACTGTATTCATTACTTTCCAATTATTATTTCTTTTAATCCACAAAACAACCCTGTAAGGTAGGTGCTGTTGTCATTTCTATTTTACAGAAGAGGAAACTGAGGCAAACAAAGGTATGATGATTTACCCAGAGTTGTTCAGCTAGTGAGTGTTTGAGGCTGTATTTGAACTCAGGACTTCCTTACTCCAGGCCTGGTATTCTATCCACTGTACTACCTAGCTGCCTCTCACAGTAATGTAAAACTATGCCCAACAGCATTTCATGGGAACTTTGGTTTTTCTTTTGTAGAATTAAGGACATTGAGATCTCCTGAGACTTCAAGGGTTCCAAGACTGCTCCTTTGATGACAGGACAACCATTTAGTCCTAGTATCCCCACTGAAACTTTAGGTAAAGCACTGTAAGTCAATAAGAGCCTCTTGGTTGGCCATCTGAGGCCACAGTACATCAAAGTGCTAATTACATGCCGTGAGCTGGCCAAAACCTCCATTGGCAGTCTTGAGCTCCTGCTTGAAAAAGAATGGCATTAGAATAGACTTCCGATCTGAGGCAAGATTGGCTTCAGTTTCTAGATCTCCTTGGATATAGCCCGTTTTCCAAACTAACTTGACCCCTTTGAGGTATGGACTAGCTCCAGGAAAGCAGAGCCTCTAGAAAGTGTTAAAGTAAGGGAAAATTCAGCCTGCTTTCCTATCTCCCCAATGCTGTCTATTACCAGTCTTTTTGATAACACATAATTCATTTTTAATATTTTAGAAGGGGGAGATACTAGTAGCATTGACATTTTCTATGGATTTCCTATTCATGTCACTCATAACTCCTGTCCGTATTCTTAATATACTCCTCACATGCACTCCTTGATCTATTCTGACCCAAATTCCAGTCACAAATCCTAAAGCATCTTGTGTCCATGAGGTTAAATTGAACTCCTGACATCTCTAGTTCATCCTTTTAATTACCCATACTTTGGGCATTTGCATTTAAATGGAAATGTTTTTGTTGCTTCTTTTTTTGGCTATTGTCTCCATGAATTACTTGCTAGTCTTCCTCCTATAATGTGACTGCTACTCGTTCAGGTACCAAACTTGTCAGATCTGTGGGAGTGATTTTCTTCCTCCCTGGTCCCTTTTCAGTTTAAAACCCTTTTGATTAATCTCACAAGATTCAAAGCAAATGTATTTTTCCTAGACTTTGTTAGGGGCACTTCATCCCTGGCTGAGGACTCATTTTTCCTATTTTTTAAATTTTGTGGCCCAGAAATCCTAATCCCTTTTTCAGTCAAGATATTCTTAGCCAGTTATTTACTTCCCAAATCTGCTTTTCTGTACTGAATTCTACCTCCCATTAGTTGGTTGGTTTTCGTCCTTCATTTTCAAAGAGGACCGAAATGACATCACTATGTTGGAGTCAAGGTATAGTGTGTCCAACTGTGACTGATCAGACCAATACGAGCTTGGAAGGCTCTACCATAGATTGGCACAGTACATCAAAGTGCTAATTACATGCCTGTTGTAGGCATGAGCATTTGGAGTGGAGATGTCTCTAAATTTGCACATCTCATGTTTCTTTTGAGTGGCCACAATTCTGCTTTGCTCACAGAGCACCTTCTTTGATGTGGGCATGCCATGCTGTACCAGTACCTCCCATGTTTCACAATCAATTCTAAAGTTCTTCAGAGAGACCTTGAGAATGTCCTCGTATCGATTCTTCTGACCTCCACGTGACTGCTTGCCTTGTGTGAATTTTCCATAAAATAGACTTTTAGACAAGTGTATGTTCGGCATTCGAACAACATGGCCAGCCCATCAGAGTTGTACTCTCTACATCAGAGTTCGAATGCTTGGCAGTTGAGCTCGAGAAAGGACCTCAGGGTCTGGTACCTTATCCTGCCAGGTGATCTTTAGAATCTTCCTAAGACAATTCGAATAGAAGAGATTCTGTTTCCTGGCATGGTGCTGGTAAGACTGTCCAGGTTTCACAGGCAAACAACAATGAAGTCTTCCATTCTTAAAGGTCCAGGACTTTAAAAACCTTACAATACCTTCAAGGTTTCTTCTAGTGGTATCACTAGTCCCCACATGAATCATCTGAAATAGGTAGTGGTTATGAGGTTAATAATTAAGGGGAAGATCTCTGAAACATGCCACAGACAGGCAGTAGACCCTTCTAGAGCTGCTGATTCCAAGGAGAAGCTTGGTGACCCCTTATCACAGATGTCAAAGAGGGGATTCCTGCTGAGATGTGATGATTCTGAAATGGATCAGCTTCTAGTGACCAACCTTTGGGTGATGAGGCCCTCTATACTTCATTTGGCTGCACTTGGGCAGTAGACACCGAGTCAAACACTGGGCCCTCATCCAAATTGTTTTCAGCTTTGTAGAATCTGCCTGGGACTTCAAGAGTCTATGGTCCCCTCTGTACAACCAATAATTAACATTTCTCTAGTGCTTCAAAAGTGTGCAAACGACTGTATTTAGAGCCTTGATCTACTGGGTGAGGACTGTCTTTTGCTCTTTTTGTGTCCCCAGCACTTAGGAAAGTACACATAGTAGGCACTTAATAAATGTTGACTGACTGTCTCATTTTTTTTTTGCTTTTTGAAGGGCAATTGGGGTTAAGTGACTTGCCCAAGGTCACGCGGCTAGTTTTTGTGTTAAGTGTCTGAGGTCATATTTGAACTCAGGTCCTTGTGACTCCAGGGCTGGTGCTCTATTCACTTCGTCATCTAGCTGCCCCTGATTGTCTCATTTGATATGAAGCAGGTACCAAGGCCTGGAATTTTTGTACACCCAGTACCACATGCCATGTTTGGCCCAGAGAACAAAGAGACTTTTGGCCTGGGATTTCATCCATAGAGGGAGTTCCTGGTAAAGGACTCCCACTGCCAAGGAAGATCTGCACCTTCTCTGCAAGTTGTCTTCTTAAAGTAACCTGGGGTTCTGACAGTCACGTGGCAGGCAGAAGTGGGTCTTGAACCCAGGATTTCAGGGCTTGAGGCTGGCTCTCTGTCTACTGTACCAGAGGTGTAAAGTGCTCAACACTCTCCTGAGCGTGGACTAAGCCAGATGAAAGTATAGTTGGGAAATGTTTAACAAGATAAATAAAAACACAATCAAACATAGATAATATTACATTTAAAACTAAGAATCCTTGTGTATGGTTTAGTGGTCCCATTTCTATTTGAGTTTGACATGCCTGTTTTGTACTATACATACATGTGTGTATATATATATATATATATATATATAGCCTTTTCACTCCAATTTTACAGATGAAGACACTGAAGCTAAGAAAATACAAATTATTTGTCCATCACGCCAGAGGCTGGATTCAAACACCGAAGTCTTGTGCCATAGAGCCACTCTTGAAAAATACGTATTAGGGATATTTTAAAAGGTTTCTTTTTTTTTTCTCAACTAAAGTCATGCATATATTTAAATGAATAAATCCAGTGATGGTGACTCTCTGGGCTCCATTGTTTCACTTGTTTATCATAAATGATTTATTCTCTTGCCTAGAGTAGTAGTTGTTGTTTTTTATCACAAATCCCTTTGTTCTCTAGTGCTGAACTTGGTAAGTTGTACTGGGTGTATGGTAAGTCAATCAATCAATAACTATAGTTAAGATTTATGGAGCTCTTTAAGGTTTGCAAAGATCTTCTCAACCCTGGACAGTAAATGCTATTACTATTTCCATTTTTTTTTTTTTTTGCTTTTTGGAGGGCAATTGGGGTTAAGTAACCTGCCCAAGGTTACACAGGTAGTATTTTTGTGTGGGTGTTAAGTGTCTGAGGTCAGAACCGAACTCGGGTCCTCCTGACTCTGGGGCCGGCACTTTACTCACTGTGCCACCGAGCCGCCCCTATTTCCATTTTATAGATAAGAAAACTGAGGGAGACTTGTTCAGAGTCACCCAGCTAGTAGGTGTCAGTGGCTGGGGTCTCTCCCATATAGTAGCATCAATCAGGCATTCACTAACTGCTTACCATGTGCTAGGCACTGTGCTAAGCTTTGGCAACGCCAAGAAAAAGCAAAACAAGTAGTTGCCCTCAAGGATCTTACATTTAATGGGCCTGGATCTAATTGTTTAAAACAAAGACAGTTGTTTTTATTCATTTTTGTCCTTAGTGATTCTTCTTTGTCTTCTTCATAAAGTAAGCAGTGATGAGAAAAGTGAGTAAGAACATGAAGCCAGTTGCAATGTGGTTTTACATGAGGCAAGTTTGGGAAGTAAATTGAGCCTATTTAGACTATTAACACGAAAGTGACAACTCATTTTTCATACTCTACTTATTATTAATTAATTTATAAATTAAAATGAATAATCAATAAAATAATAAGCTATAATAATGGCTTATTATCATAGCTATTACTGGTCTATTTATTATTATGTTTGTCTATACTATATAGTCTATTATTGTATTTATCTATTTATTATTGCACCTATCTATTACTATATAGTCTATTTAAGGACTATAAAGCCCTTTCCTTATAACCCCTCTGTCATATAGATAATATTATTATCCCATTTTGCAGATAGAATATCAGAGAAGTGAAATGGTTTTCAAGGTCATATAGTCAGTACAGATTCAGATCTCCCAAGTCCAAATCCAGAGTTATTTCCAGTATACTATGACTAATACATTGAGTGTTGAGGCACCTGGCTGATTTTGACCAAGCTGAGCTTGAACCACCAGCCCCCAGAAACTGGTAACAGGATGATTGCCAGTCCTGACAGCTAAGCCAAGGAGGAGATGACGAGTGGGTTGAACTGTTAAAAAAATTTATTAAAATGTCCAAGAGAGCACACCAATGCACAGTGTCAGATACCACAGGCCTACGGAACACTGTAGTCACAGCAAAACCAGCTGAGTCCAAAGCTTTTCAAACACACGCACACAGGCACACCCACGCATCCACATACAAAGATAATAAACAACCCCATTGAGAAAAAAAAAAGAGAGATACTCCCCCTAATGTTGCCAGGGAGGGGCCATGAGATGGCAGCAGAAAAACCAGAGATTGTGGCTAAGAAGAGACCAAAGTTATAATAAGTCTAAAGAGAAAAGGAAGGTGGGTAGGTAAACAATCATGAACATCCTTTCCTGGCCTCATTTAAATGTAGAAAAGGCTTTGAATGGAAACTTATAGACTCTCCAGGAAGAGAAGGACAAAACCAGCACCAGACTGTGGCTCGATATGACCACTTTAAAGACTGAATGACAGTTAATGGCCACAGCAGGAAAAATAAAGAGAAAAGTCCCAAATCAGGGTCCTGTTTGCACTATGATCAAGTATATTTCCAAAGGTGGGGGACCATGTCTTCTTTACCTTCATCTCCCCTTCAAGGCTAGGTATCATGACCCCCACCCCCACCACACACACCCCAGTATTTAATGAATGCCCCATCTTCCTGAGAGCCTACTGCTGTCTGTGATAAAGGCGATTGTGTTCAGATTTTCACATTAGGAACCCAGGCTCAGTTGACACTTTCTCCCTATTAAAACTTATAATCAAAGCCAAGTCTTTCATTTACAGTTTTTTTAAAAAAGGATTTTTTAAACCAGGAAATATAAACAGAACCCAGAATACTGGATTTGCTAATTGTTTTTACTGGCTTAGGGCCACAATCCTATGTTTGGTCTTTCAGCCACAATATACCCTGTATTGTCTATGTTGACTTGGACAGGGACCCAGGCTGCAGGCTGGGCGCTGTCCTCTGCTGGACTCAGTGAGGACAGTTTCCCAGGCTGAGGTACTTGGGCTTGTCTGCTGCCCCAAATTCACTCCATTCTGGGTATAATTCACTGCTCTGTTTATTATGGTTCTGAGCTAAAAACAGGAACGGGGTCTGGGGGTGGGGAGGGGGCTTCTCTGGACATGAAGAAATGTTCATTCTTTCTCACATCTTTGTTTTAAAAAAACAAACCAAAGAAACTTGTTTGAAAAAAAAAGTGTGTGTGTGTGTTTAATACTGCAAACCTTTCTACAATACGATCACAGGTGGGTGTTGCTACTTTAGAGTTTTATGCATTTCTATTCAACCAGCCAGTCGCTGGCAATGAGCACAGGGTGGAAAGGGGGATTTGGTAAGAGAGTGGTGGGGTGGGAAATGGGGGGCAGCTAGAGAGGGGATAAGGAAGGGCTTGGGGTGAAGATTCGGTCTGGGAGACTATCAATGCCTGAGCTATGGAGGAATGGGGGTAGAGATGTATACAAACTGGCCCCCTCCTCAGACTGGCAAGGAGCTTCTATGCCTGGCTAGTTGTATGGCTCCCCTAGGCTTGGCATCTTGAAGATAAGAGGTATGAAGGACCCAGGGCCTTGCCAATCCAAGCCATCCTGTTATCCTGCCAAGCACAGGGTCTCAGAAGCATAGAATCTTAAAAACTCCGAATCATAGATTCTTAGTTATGAATAGATTCTCTTGGTCATAGAATATAAGCATCAAATAATCTCAGAATCATGGAATCTTAAAATGTCATAGAATTTTAGCATCTGAGCCTTAGAATCATAGAGTCTCAGAGTTGGAAGGGGCCTCAGAGTTCATCTGATCCAATCTCCTTCCATCTCCTGTCATATTGCTCTGAATATAGGTCAACCCTGACTATAAATCGACCCCACCCCCATAACATTCTAAAAGTACTGTCCCATCCTAGTTGAAGGTGAAGAGTTTTTGAGTAACCGAGTGGGTATGGATATGGATAGATGGGTGTGATATACTACAAGAATTGGGAGGTTGTGATTAAAAAATTGTTGAATCTTATATTCAGACCAAAATAGGAAGCACACACACCCAGGTGTGCAGTACAGATGTGTATCCATCATGTCATAAAAGATCTAACATTAGCTAATGTCCATGAGGAGGGAGAACAGTCAACGAAGTCATGTATACATTTCTATTATCCTTCTATTCCCAAGAATAATCATCTTAGGGTAAGTTTCAGTTCTGACTAGGGCCATTGGCACATCAGTGTGTTGGCTATTCTTGGTTTCCCAGTGGGCAAAAGGAATTCGTGAAAGTAAATTCAAATGCATTTTCACGTGCCAAATTCCCTTACCACAAATAAACAATCAGCCTTGTGAACAGAAGGCTAAACCAAAGCATAATACACCCTTCCTGATTGTTCTTCCTTTGATTAGGACGTTACACCAGAAGTCTGTTGGGAGCTAGACCATGTTTCAAATACATGGGAGAACCTCGTAGGGTGAGAAACAGGAATGGGGGGCTTTTTACAAAGGAGGTTAGGAAAGAGAAAGGAATCTGTCAAAGTGGCTTCCGGGGTTGTGCTTCTTATGTCTTAGTAGCCCTTTAGCAGAAGTTGTCTTCCTCTCCCTTCTCCCAGTCTATCTGGGGGTGCTTCTTGTGTTTTCTCCGCTCCTTATGGGATTTGTGGTGATGATGCTGGTGGTGATGCTGCTGGTGGTGGTGATGATGACGCCGTAGGCGGTGTGACCTACGAGCTACAGGGAGAAACAAACAAATATGGACAAAAGTCTTTACTTCAAACCCTGTGAATTTAGACCCTTTGATCATTCATATGGGTGCTGGCCTGAAGTTAACTTTTGCTCTGTATGTGGGTAGAGTTGTTAGTGAATAAGGTAAGCTAAACACATACTACCTTACTCGCTCCCTCCCCCCAACCCTGCTCATATAAATGAAAAAAAAATTAATTGAAGGGGAATGTTTAGTTTTTGTTGTTCCTATTTAGCTGTTTTCCAGTTGTGTCCAACTCTCCATGACCCCATTTGGAGTTTTCTTCACAAAGATGCTGGAGTGGTTTGCCATTTTCTTCTCCAGTTCATTTTACAGATGAAAAAACTGATACAAACAGGTTAAGTGACTGAGCCAGGGTCACATAGCTACTAAGTGTCTGAGGCCAGATTTGATCTCAGGAAGGTATATTAGTAATAGTCACCAGTGTTATTAATCAGGGGAGTGGTTAGATCTTGGTGCTTTAGAAATATTGTTTTGGCATCTGTGTGAGGGATAGTTTGGAGAGGGTCACCATGGTAACCTCTATTCTGGGGCTCCAAATGAGGGAAGGAATTGGGCCTGGATTGGTGGTGGAAAAATGAATAAAGTAAGAAATGAATGCTAGCATGGTAGGAGCTAGAAGAAACTCTGGAGTCATCAGATTCTATATCTAACTTTTTTTTTTTTTGCTTTTTGGAGGGGGGAAGGCAGGGCATTTTGGGTTAAGTGACTTGCCCAAGGTCACACAGCTAGTAAGTATTAAGCGTCTAAGGCCTTATTTGAACTCAGGTCCTCCTGACTCCAGGGCCGGTGCTCTATTCCCTATGCCACCTCACCACCCTATATCTCACTTCTAGTGTTCTGAACACGTGAAGCTTTTTACTGCTTGAAGATAATGAAAACAGAAGGTCAGAGCTTAGAACAAAGAGCGATAGAGCATCAGAGCTGGAAATGCCTTTCAAGATCATTCAATAGTAAGAATGATAACTTTTAATTCATACTTCTAAAGTGCTTTAAAGTTTGCAAAAACACTTTTCTCACAACAACCCTGTGAGGTAAGCAGGGCAGACATTATCATCGCTTTGAAAATTAGGAAACAGGTTTATGGAAATGAAATTATTTGCCCAGGGTCACACAGTTAGCAAGGAGCAGAGCTGGGATTCAAACCCAGACCTTCTTTCCAATACATTACCCAGCCACCCTCTAGTTCAACCACCTTGTTTTTTGGCTGGGGAAAAGAAGGCTGGAGAAGTCACATAAATTATTATCGACACAGACATTTTGAAGTGCTGCTGCTTTTATAGGTCTAAGGTCTGTCTCCATGGTGCTGTCTCCAATGCACCCCATTCCTGCCTTCTGACTCTTGTCATTTCTGTCCGTGTTGTTGATCAGTCATATCTGACTATTTGTGACCCCATTTGGGATTTTCTTGGCAGAGATACTGGAGTGGTTTGCCATTTCCTCCTCCAGCTCATTCAACAGATATGGAAACTGAGGCAAACAGGGTTAAGTGCCTTGCCCAGCGTCACATAGCTAAGAAGTATCTGAGACCAGATTTGAACTCAGGAAGATGAGTTTTCCTGACTCCAGGCCTGGTGCTCTATCCACTGTGCCACCTAGCTGCCTACTTCCATCTGTATCCTCATTAAATTCTTTATAGTGATCCACCCAACATGCTGGGAGAAGGGAAGGGGTGTTCCCTTGGTTGTGTTGAGGCTGAGTAGATCCATTGTCTATCCCTTACTCTTTTTTAAATAATTAATTTACTTATTTTTAGTTTTCAACATTCACTTCCATAAGATTTTGAGGTTTAAATTTTCTCCCCCTCCATGCTTCTACCATCCCCAAGATGGCATGCAATCAGATATAGGCTCTACTTATACATTCATATTAAACATAATTTCATGTTAGTCATGATGTAAAGAGGAATTAGATCCAATGGGATCCAATAAGAAAGAACAAAACAAAACAACAAAAGAAAAAGATCAAATAGTCTGCTTCCATCTGCATTCAGACTCCATAATCCTTTCTCTGGATGTGGACAGCATTTTCCATCCTGAGTCTTTTGGAGTTGTCTTAGATCCTTGCATTGTTGAGAAGAGCCAAGTCTATCAAAGTTAGTCATCCCACAATGTGTCTGTTACTGTATACAGTGTTCTTCTGGTTCTGCTCATTTCACTCAGCATCAGTTCATATAAGTCTTTCCAGGTTTTTCTGAAGTCTGCCTGCTCATTATTTCTTGTAGCACAACAGTATTCCATTACATTCATATACCACAACCTGTCCAGTCATTTCCCAGTTGATGGGCATCCCCTCAATTTCCAATTCTTGGTCACCACAAAGAGATCTGCTACAAATATTTTTGTACATGTAGGTCCTTTTCCCATTTTTATGATCTCTTTGGCTATCCCTCACTCTTGCCACTTTGGCTGTCCTACCTCATTTTCTGGTCACACAACTCTTTTATATCACTTCTACAATTGGTAATATGCTATAGCTTGCTCTCGCCAACCACAGTCCCCTCCATTGGCCTTTGGGTAACCTACAACTTTGACTCTTCACAGACTGAGGTATTGTATGACTTGTAGGAGACAAAGTGGCACGATGAGAGGCATGATGGATTTGGAGTCAAAGAACCTGAGTTCAAATTCCCGGCTATGATATTTCCTAACTGTGTTGTTTAAGGGAGGCCACTGGACTTCTCAGGGCCTTATTCCTCACCCATAAAACAAAAGGGATGGACTATTGTGATCTTTAAATTCTTTTCCAGTTTTAAGTCAATGATCCTATGAGGAATGGGTATTTAAGTCTTTGTTTCAAGAAAAAAATTGGATTCATTAAAAGTGGCTCAATATCCCCAAAGTAATCCAATTACTTTCCTCTTTCTATTCAGTTCTGGGCTCAGTTCATGTCCTTCAGCACTGCCCACCCTAAAGATATGTCCTGATAGACTGTAATGGGAATGAGAATTTGAAGATCTTCCCTGCTCCTTAATAGACCTAAGGGAGTTTGAAGAGCTCCCCTGCTGTGAAAGTAAACTCTGCCCCCTAATAGGCTGACTATAATCACACGGAGCCTGTGATGGAGGGAATTTGCTGAAGGGAAGCAGAGCCCATATGAAGCTGGGAGCCAGAGCCAGAGAGAAAGTGGGAGAGAGAGGAGGTTGAGGCAAAGAGATAAAGAGGTTTGTGAATGAATATTGATCTTGTATTGGTTTGTGAGAAGGTTAAAGGATGCTGTGGCTCTCAGTTTTATGGCTTCTTAATATCTTTGGTACTATGATGGAATGGGCTTACGGGTTTTGGGATTGGGTTTTAAATGTTTCAGCTCTGTCCCCTATATGGAGAGTTTAGTATATTTTGTGACCAAATGTCATGTGATATTTATAGTCACAGTCTTTATTGTGATCATGGGCATTGTAAATATTGCATTGGCAATACATAGACTAGTTCAATGAACTAACAGTGATAGGATAATAATCATTCTTCATCCACTTGGTTTTTCCCATGTGAATCCTTAGGACAAACTCTTTTGAGTGATTATGAATCTTATTCAGGAAGCTCTGTAACATTCTAGGGCTTAATGTAATCAATCCAATGTCATCTGCAAATAGAGGCATCTGGAGGACCTTGCCTCTTCCATTTGGACTGTGCTGGATATCCCCTATGACAAAGCTGGCAAACACCTTCAGCAAGCATGTTTTATACTCTGCTTGATAGCAATAATCACAGAGGTCTGTTTTTGCACTTTCAAAAAATCATGTATGATTTTGAGATATTCATGGGAGATACTTTGTTGGAAGACAGTCTTTGAGGTTGTATTTTACTCCATTGAGTTAACAAACAATGAATGAGCACAGTGAGATATGTACCATTTAGTCAATTGTGTAATAGTAGAGATGCTTTAGAATACCATCTGGGAAAGCCTGCTTATTCCTTTCTCATAACTTTGTCAAGGATACCCTTGGTATGTGTGTAGATTACTCTCAAAGGTTTTGGGAGATGGGAAAGAAGGAATAAATATGGGTCAATAGTTAGTGGTATTCTCTCAAGTGCCTCTTGAGGAATTATAATAATGTCTTTGATTTCTTTCCACAAGCTTTTGGTACCCTCCTTTCTTTTTTTTTTTTTATGAGCAATCGGGGTTAAATAACTTGCTCAACGTTATATGGCCAGTTATTTCTGGGTGTGGTGCTAAGTGTCAGAGCCCGGATTCGATCCCCAGGTCATCCCGATGCTGGAGCCGGTCTCTTACTTGCTGTGCTACCTGGCTGCCCCATGATACCCTCCTTTCTTTCAGATAGAATAACAATAATAGCAGTTGGTTTGCAAAGTACGTAATATTAACTCACTTGATCTTCACAACAATCCTAGCAGGCAGGAACTAGTGTTTTCTTCCTTTTATAGATGGGGAAACTGAGACTGAGGGAGGTTTAGTGACTTGCCCCAGGTCACCTATCTAGTAAGTGTCTGAGGCTGCATTTGAACTCAGATCTTCCTGATGATAGCTCAGCAACAGGTCCAATGTTCTATCCACAGCACCACCCAACTGCCTCTATACATTTTGACAAAGCTCTCCAAATTGCAATGCTTCCAGAATGGACCTCCTCTATGTATATACTTAGGCTAATTCAACTGTCTTTATTGTCTTTGGAACAATGGATAGAATGCTGGCCTTGGAGTCAGGAAGACCTGAGTTCAAATTTGGCTTCAGATACTTAGTTGTGTGACCCTTGGCAAGTCACTTAATGTGTTTGCCTCAATTTTCTCATCATGAGTTGGAGACAGAAATGGCCAACCACTCCAGTATCTTTGCCAAGAAAACCCTAAATGGGATGATGAAGAATTGGACACAACTAATCAACAACAACAACAAAAGTGTTTTTTTTTTGGGGGGGTGTTTTTTCTTTACTATTATTTCCAATTCCATATACAGTAAGTATGCCAGGGACTGTGACATTAGAACCCAAATGCAGTGGACATAGACAGTTTTTGATGAAGAGAATAATGTTTATCAATGTTACAACTACTACTTCTACTACTACTTCTACTACTGCTGCTGCTGCTACTACTACTGCTGCTTCTACTATTTCTACTACTACTATCTCTAATTCTGCTTCTACTATTTCTGCTACTACTATCTCTACCACTACTATTTCTACTCCTACTATTTCTACTACTACTATCTCTACTACTAATCTACTACTACTACTACTACCACCACCACCATCACTATGATGATGATGATGACATCTATAAGATTCCTCATTGTGGTGTGGATGTAGCCCTGGGTTCTTAAAGGTTATGTCAACAATAATGATGAAAATAACTACAATGATCACAGATGATGACAACAGCAACAACAGCTATCATTTACAGAGAACTTGAAGGTTTGCAAAGAAGTTGGCAGGTCCCACCAAGCTAAAAAGACTATGAATTTGGGCTTAGTGACAGATGACACGTCTGCTGTCCAAGGACAAGTTTGGCTAAATTCTGAGAAATTCATCACCAGGTTGGCCAAGTGGTGATGAATGCTTCTGGATGCCAGATCTTTTAAAGGCTGTCTATGAAGCCAGAGAGGGTGTAGAATCTGTGTTGGTGGAAGTATCATGCATATGAATGAAATTAGGGATCCCTAAAGTGCAGAAACTCCCCCTGCCTGGCATGCTCTCCCTCCTCACTCTGCCTTCTAGAATCCCTGCTTTCTTCCGTGTCAGTTCAAATGTCAACTTCAGTAGGAGGTTTTTTCCCTGGGTCCCTCAGCTGTTAGAACCTTCCCTTTTAAGGTTACCTTCCATCTACTCTCTATGAATCTTGTATGTGCCTAGATATACACATGCTGTCTCTCTCCATTAGAATGCAAACTCCTTGAGGGCAGGGACTATTCCTACTTTTCCTTGTGTCCCCAGTGCCTGGCAGAGCACCTGACACATAGTAAGTACTTAAAAAATGCTTGGTGATTGATTAAAGTAAATTTAATATAAGCAATTTCATAATTATATTTAATAATTTAACTTTAATAATTACATTTCATAATTTAAATAACGACAAATTTTGTTATCAAAAGAGGTGACCAAGATAGTTCATATCAATGACTACTGACCCATACTCCTACTTTCCCATTTCCACAAAATTTTTAATGGCCATATTCTAAACATGCTGTGAGGAAGCACCTGATGAAAGTCTGAGAAGCGAACCTGGCAGGCTTTTGTAAACGATATTCTACACCCACATCTTTACCATGTCACAGCTGACTGAAGGGTGCAGTGCTCCCTGGCCCCATTGTTTGTGGACTAGAAAGAAATATCATTTGATCCAAGACAGTGAAACATCTCTCTGAAGATTCTCTTCCAATGAAGGGTTTCCTGTGCATTTGTCAAAACCATTCAATATTTCTTAAAAGATGTGACAGAGATAACTTTATTTGATGACCATCTGATTATAAATGTCACCTGGGACATCACACAGGGAACTGTGTGCTTACCAAAGATATTTGTCACCATCCTGGAGGGTGTCCAGGGCACAGTCCAAATAGGAGAGGGATTTTCTATGGATGGTGACATTGACCAGAGGCTGCTGTTTCTGGGTGATATTGTGACAGTATTGTACAGCCTCCTAACTGAGATTCAAATCACTTAAAAGGGGTCAGCTTAACTATCAACACAGAAAAAAACAAGTGGATAAAGAATGGCTATTGTAGAGACACTGATATGTAGTTCGATGGATGATATGTCATATAGTGGCCACATATATTATAGGATTATAGACCAGAGACTAGCTCTAGAGTTAGAAGGGACCTCACTTTTTAGATATAGACTAGGGAAGGTAAGTAACTCACCCAAGGTCATAGAGGTAGGAAGTAAGTCAGTCAATAAACACTCATTAAACACCAAGTGTATGCTAGGCATTGGGCTAAGCACTGAGAATACAAGGAAAGACAAAAGACAGTCCCTTCAAGACTTATGTGACCTCATTTAAAGTGAAGTGAGCAGAACCAGAAGAACATTGTTCATAGTAACAGCAATATTATAAGGATGATCAACTGTGAAAGACTTAGTTACTTTGATCAATACAATGATCCAAGACAATTCCAAGACTCATAATGAAAAATGCTATCCAGCTCCAGAGAGAGAACTGATGAACTCCGAATGAAACATACTTTTTTAAACTTCCTTCCTTCCTTCCTTCCTTCCTCCCTCCCTCCCTTCCTTCCTTCCTTCCTTCCTTCCTTCCTTCCTTCCTTCCTTCTTTCATTCTGGGTTTTCTTTTGCAATGTGGCTTATGTGGAAATATGTTTTACATGACTTCACATGTAGAATTAATATCAAATTGCTTGCCTTCTCAAGAAGGGGGGAGGGAGAGAATTTGGAACTTAAAAATTTTAAAAATGAATTTAAAAAATTTTTACATTTTCATTTGGGAAATATTTAGTGAAATAAATCTAAAAATATAAAAAAAGACAATTCCTTAGGGGTGGCTAGGTGGTGCAGTGAATAGAACAATGACCCTGGAGTCAGGAGGACCTGAGTTCAAATTTGGCCTCAAACACTTAACAGCCATGTGACCTTGGGCAAGTCACTTAACCCCAATTACCTGCCCTTCCCCTCAAAAAAAAAAAAAAGACAATCCTTACTCTCAAGGAGTTCATGAAAGGGGAAGAAAACATGCAAACAATTCTATGTAAATAATATAGAGACAGGATAAATTGGAATTGATAGGGAGAGGGAAGGCACTAGAATTAAGGAGGATCCTTGTAAAAGGTGGGATGTTATCTGGGACCCGAAGGAAGCCAGGAGACTGACAGGAGGAGGGAGAGCCTTCTAAGCTGCAGAGGTGAAGTTGGAACCCAGGGATTCTAATTCCACGGCAGTGCTCTTACTTCTGAAATATGCTGATTTCTTATGTCGGATGGAACCGAGCAATTCCAGGCCTGGACTTGAGAGGAGAAGGAGAAGGAAGAAGAGAAGAGGGAGGAGGAGGAAGAGGAAGAGAAGAGCAGAAGGAAGAGAAAGAAGAGGAGGAGGAGAAGGAATAGTAGAAGGAGGAAGAGGATAAAGAAAAGAATGATGAGGAAGAAGAAGAGAGGAAGGAGGAGGATGAAGAGAAGGAAGAAGAAAAGAGGAAGAGAAGGAGGAAGAAGGAAAGAAGAGGAGGAAAAGAGCAAAAGGAAAAGAGAAGGGAAGAAGAGGAGGAAGAGGATGAAGAGGACTAGAAGAAGAGGAGAAGGAAGAGAAAGAAGAGGAGGAGGAGGAAGAAGGGAAAGAAGAGGAGGAAGAGAAGGAAGAGTAGAAGGAGGAAGAGGATAAAGAAGAGAAGGATGAGGAGGAAGAAGAGGAAGAGGAGGAGGGCAAACTGAACATTTTTGGGAAATTAGGCAGGGCTTTTAAATGATCCAGAGTTCCCCCTGGAAGTCTGTCTTTTCCAAAATAAAACTCTTCTAGAGAAGAGTCATGCTGTATGACTGGGAGGCATGAAGTATTACGATTTTCTGAGAATTAAAGCCATGGTCACCCCAAGGGCGATGGAGGGGTGTGTGGGGCGCTTCAGAGGC
This sequence comes from Petaurus breviceps papuanus, assembly GCF_028583685.1. Lineage (NCBI taxonomy): Eukaryota > Metazoa > Chordata > Mammalia > Diprotodontia > Petauridae > Petaurus > Petaurus breviceps. The sequence continues at coordinate 4,899,887 of NW_027185782.1, read as the reverse complement.
TGCAAACATTACAGAGATCACAATAATGGTGGTTTAAAGCAGATGTGTGTCAAACACATTCCCCCCCCACTTCCCCCATGGTCCAGGACACTCCCCAGCATGACCTGAGCCAGATTAATATGTAATTGGGAAATATTTAACAAATAAATAAAAACACAACACAGAGAACATTACATTTTAAAGCTAAGTCAATACCCAGCCCAGCCTGCAGGGGTCCTTATGTGAGGATTAATGATCTCTTTTCTATTTGCGTTCCACATCACTACTTTAAAGAATGTCACAAGAGTGAGAAAGGAGATGGGCAGTTTCACCCCCCCCCCTCTGCCCCCGAGGCAAGAGCTGGGGGTCAGAAGATCATAGTTTGAGAATGAGAAGCTACCTTAGAAGCCACCAAACCCAGGTCTGGCATTTTAAAGTGGAGGAAAATGAGGCACAGACAAGCTAAGTAACTTGTAACTGGCTAATAAGTGTGAGAGGTAGGATTTGAACTTGGGTCTTCCTGACTCCAAGTGTGGCACTCTATCCATTATATTATATAGCTCCCTAAATAATAATGATGATAATACTATAATAGCTAATACATATATATATATACGAATGGAGAGCAGGACAGAGTGAGACAGAAAGAGAGAGAGGAGAGACAGACAGAGGCAGAGAGAGAGAGAGGAGAGAGACAGAGAGAGAGGAGAGAAAGAGAGGAGAAAGACAGAGAGAGACACAGAGAGAGACAGAGAGAGAGAGAGAGAGGAGAGAGACAGAGCAAGAGCTTGCAAAGAACTTTAATTTATTATCTCATTTGGAGCTCAACCAACATACAACTCAGGTGGAGACTTTTGGGAGGCCGTGGACAGAACCCACAGGAGGAGAGGGTGGGTTTGTACAGGTGGTAGGAATGCCCACAGTGAGACTCCAGCTCAGTTTCAGCATTGACATCATCACTCTCACTGGTGCCTCCTAACTGTCTAATCGCAGATAGGAAATAATGCAGCTTCACAGATGATCCAGACCACCCCCCTCACACACTCCTTCCCCCATTGATGTTGGTTTATTCCATTTCCTTTCCCAAGAAGTCAACAAGCATTTATTAAACACCTAGGCTGCTGCACAAAAGCAAATCTGCCTTCTCCATGCCTTGCTCGGTCTCCATGGAGGCAGCACTATTTGCCAGGCTAGTTACATGGATGAGGGTAGGGCTGGGGCTGGGAGGAGATGGAGGGCGGGGTTGGGGGCAGTCACCTACGTTTGGTGCAGACAATTTTGGGCCGGTCCCACTTTCCATTGCTGTGACACTTGATGGTGGCCACGTGGTGCTGCGTGAAGCCCTTGTCACACTGGTAGCGAACACTCGAGTGGATACTGTACTTGGCCTTCCGAGGGCCGACCGGCGAGGCGTTCTCCACCGCTGGAGGGGGGCCACATAGCACTGAGGACACAGGGGCCAGCACCCAGTCAGAATGGGTCAGAGGACAAGCCCAGGGTCAGGCTGACCCAGAAATGAAAATGCCACGTGTCAAGGGGAATGTGGGTATGGGGGCAAAGGGAGAGGACTTCACTCTTGAACAGGAAGTCTTCCATGACAGAGTAGTGAGGCCTGGGAAAGACCTCCTTTAGCAGCACCCTGCTTCCTTCTCTAAGCTTGCTAATTTTTTATAGAAATACAGGGAATGTCAGAGTTGGAAGGGACTTTAGAGCACAGAATATTAGAACGGGGAAGGTATAGACTAATGGCCCCTAAATAGGGCTAAGATCTTTACTTATTAACCTTAGGAACAGTTAAACAGAATGCTTGTCCTTTGGTTTATGGATATAAGGTAAACTTTCATCTGTATGAAACGATAGATATATAGGGAGTGTTTGTATCCATACCCACACGTCCCCATGATATATAATTCTGTGTGTTTTTGTCTTCTATTGGTCTGAATATAAGATTCAGCATTTTTATGACAACCTCCTAATTCCTATGACCCATTCCACCCACTTGCCCACAACCTATATTCACTCGCCTATGCAAATACTTCTTAACCTTCAGCGTGGATATAATTCAGCAGGTCCTCGGAATGCTGTGGGAGGGGGGTCTATGGTCATGGTTAGGGTGGCCATTTAGAATGATATGTAACACAGTAGGTGATGGGGGTGGTTGAGCTGTGTGGCTTTGAAAGTCTTTGCCATTCTATGATTCAGTGACCTTAGAGGCCACCCAGTCGAATCACTCCATTTCACATGGAAGGAAAGTGATACACACTGAAGGGAAAGCTTTGCCCAAGGTCACATAACCAGAAAATGGAGGGGATAGGATCAGAACCTGGGTTCCCATGGGTTGTCAGATTCTGTCTGTCTGTCTCTCTGTTCCTCTCTCTGTTTCTCTCTCTTTCCTTTCTCTCTTCCTCTCTGTTTCTCTTTCCTCTCTCTGTTCCTCTCTCTCAATCTCTCTGTCTCTTTCTGTCTGTCTCTCTCTGCTCTCTGTCTCTCTCTTCCCCCTCCCCTAATACAGCCTTGTCACTACTCCTCTGCCCTACACCCCATGCCCTTAGTTTCCCAAGGTTTCACTGCCTGGAGAGCCTGCTCTTACCTGTGCCTTTCTTACAGACGTAGGGAAGGTTGTAGTTACAGGGGACATCATTCCAGCGGCCACTTTCGTGGGCCACCATCACCACGCAGTCCTCCCCACCTGCAAAGAAGTTATCTGGCTGCTTCTCCCGCCAGTTTTCATATTGCTGTTGGGTCAGAGGAAAGGGAGAGTGTCAGCCCTACCTCTGTCTCGGCGAAGGAGTATAAAGAGAAATATTTTTTTTTCTGTTCTTTATATTCACTGGCTCAGGACTTCTGTCCCCAGGACACTACTGGACTTGTGATCTCCCTGGTCAGTCTTAGCTTTCTGGAGTGGGGAGAGAGCCCATGGCTTTTCTCTGTCCCTAGGATTGGGATCAGGACCAGTTCAGGGGCACAGTCTCCCATTAGGAATTTTAATTCTTGAAGGGAACTTGCACAACAGCTAATTCAATACTTTTATTTTATAGATAAGGAAACTGGGAGGGAGGTAATTTGTCCAACATCACACAGCAAGTTAGTGGCAGTTAAGACTGAAACTCTGGTCTTTTGATTTCCAGCTCAGGATTCTTCCCCATACACCCCCACTCTCTTCTGCCATACCCATACCATCTGTACCCCTTGAGGGAGTCTCAGACTCAGTCCCATCTATCTAGAGCAAGGTCAGGGGATCCAGACCTTACTGTATCTCTGCCACTGACTTTCCCTTCCTTCAACTCACCAGGCCTGTGTTGTCTGTCCACTGGAAATCCCGCTCCACAATGCGGTCATTCAGTCCGATCCAGGTGTTCTCATGGCCAAAGCCTAAGGAACAACGTGCCCCAGCCCAGGGGGTAGGGAAAGAAGGCCATCACTGGGGGTCTAGGCCAGTGAGATCCCCACTCCTCCCACCTTCCCCAAGGGGGGTAGACTAGAGGCTGCTGTGAATCCCACCACCTGAGTTATGCTGAGATCTCTGATGAGTGGGCCACACCCCCACATCCGGTAGCCACCATCTCAGGGGACTGGGGTCCTTGGATTCAACCTTTATAGTGTTTTCAGGTTTACAAAGCACTTTTCTCATAGTGCTATGAAGCAGGAAGTATGTGCCCTCATTTTATGGCCAAGGAAGCCGAAGGTCAGACAGAGACAGTGACTGATCCAGAGTCACACAGTTGCTAAGTGCCTCAGACCCCAACCTGACCCTCTGTCTCCCAGGTGCCACCTATGCTCTTCCTCCCCACCCCCAGCCCTAAGGTCCCAGGCTCATACTATTGATAAAGTTGTGTTCTTCGGGGGAGTGGATGCTGGTGAGGTGGCCAGCTCGGCGGCGGCAGTCTCTCTCTGCATCCTCCCAGGCCCGGCGGTGGGCAAAGTATCGATAGCAGTGTCCTTGGAATTTGTGCCAGCTGTGGTCGCAGCCTTCTGTGTCTGGGGCCAGAAGCAGGGGTGATGCTTAGAGTCCCCGAACTGGGCGTTCTTGCCTTTTCACCTCTATGACCTCATCCAACCCACCTACACAAAGCTTGGGTTCCAGGGAACCGAGGCCCTATTCCAAAGTATCAGCAACTGCTGGAATTGTCAGCCCATGCCCCACCTCCCTCCAGCACCTGAGGGCTCAGGTTCTTCCAGTCATCCTATCCCCTCTCAATGACCCAGAGAAATCTGGGAGCTTAGAGTACTGAATTCCTCTTGCTGGGATATTTCTAGCATCTGGGGACTCCTGAAAGGGGTGGGCAGGGGGTGGGAGAGTCATAGATCAAAAGATAAACATAGAGCGACTTCTGCATTTTACTGAGGGTAAGTCTGACACTCAGGGAGGGTAAGGGACTTTTCCAAGGTTACACGTAGCTAAGGGCAGATCTGGAACCAGAAACCAGGTTCTGTGACTTTTATTCCATAGTTCTTTCCACGGTACCATATTGCTTCTTTTAGGACATGGAGAAACAGCTACCTTCTTAAAGGACACCCCTATTCCCTACATGCAGGAACTAGAAACATGGATTTATGTGACCCCAGATCCTCACTAAACTTCCACCCTGGTTCCTTAAGAATTTATCTTCTTCCCTGGACTACCCAGCCCTTCCACTAAACTCTTACCCCCTAATGGTGCCCCACTTCCCTTCACTGATCTCCATTTCCCCTGTAGAGCCTTAATCTCCCTTATGGGATACCCCATTCCCTTCACTGATCCCAATCTCCCTTATGGGATACCCCATTCCCTTCACTGATCCCAATCTCCTTTATGGGATACCCCATTCCCTTCACTGAGCCTCATCTCCCTTAGGGGATACCCCATTCCCTTCACTGATCCCCATCTCCCTTATGGGATACCCCATTCCTTTCACTGAGTCCCATATCCCTTAGGGGATACCCCGTTCCCTTCACTGAGCCCCATATCCCTTAGGGGATACCCCATTCCCTTCACTGAGCCCCAT